>NW_028318337.1:766889-920486 GCF_062004578.1 Staurois parvus | reverse complement strand
AGCATGAAATTGTTCAAAATGTGTTGGTATGCTGACGCCTTAAGAGTTCCCTTCACTGGAACTAAGGGGCCAAGCCCAACCCCTGAAAAACAACCCCACACCATAATCCCCCCTCCACCAAACTTTTTGCATTGGACTTGGCGATGTAAGGCTTGGATGCAGCTTCTCGGCCATGGAAACCCATTCCATGAAGCTCTCTATGCACTGTTGTTGTGCTAATCTGAAGGCCACACGAAGTTTGGAGGTCTTTAGCGATTAACCCTGCAGACAGTTGGTGACTTCTGCGCACTGTGTGCTTAAGCATGCACTGACCCTGCTCTGTCTTTTTACTTGGCCTACTACTTCATGGCTGAGTTGCTGTTGTTCCAAGTTGCTTCCACTTTGTTATAATACTACTATCAGCTGACCATGGAATATTTAGTAGCAAGGGAATTTCATGGATGGACTTATTGCACAGGTGGCAACCTATCAGATTACCATGCTTGAATTCACTGACCTCTTGAGAGCAACCCATTCTTTGACAAATGTTTGTAGAAGCAGTCATCATGCCTAGGTGCCTGATTTTATACACCTGTGGCCATGCAGGTGATTGGAACACCTGAATACAATGATTTGGAGTGTGCCAATACTTTGGGCAACATAGTGTATGTCCTAAACAAAAATGCCATATTTGAAGATACTGAATGAAAACATGCAAGATTGGGAAGGGGGACTTGAGGCTCTTTTAGTAAAGGAGTAGTGGCTGTTAAAGAGTATGTAAACCCAACATTTCATATTTCTGATGTGTGTCTGCTCTACCATGTACTTGTGTGAAATCCTTGGTGTCCCTGATAGTTCCTCTGCTTTCCTTTAAACTGACTACACCAGGCATGAGAGCAGAGCGTGGTCAGTTCTCTAGCTGTGCTGAGAACCCAGTATGCTCTCCGTCAATGATCAGACTTCTGCTCACATCCCCCCCTGTAGAGCAATTCACAGGGATGTTCAGTGTTCTGCTCTTTCTTCTCCCCCAACTCTCTGTTCTCAGGCATGGTGCGGGGGGGAGGGATGCATCACTGGAATCGATCCCCTGTATGGCTCTCTCTGCAGCAGCTGAAAGCTGGCTTCTTCTCCTCTCCCCCCCACTGGCTTTCAGCTGCTGCAGAGAGAGCAATACAGGGGATCGGTTCCAGTAATTGCCTCCCCCCACTGCACTCTTCTCCCGCCCTGTGCACCATATGTTTCCTCCTGCTGTTCAGGCCCCCCTCTGTGCCCCCACTCCCTCCGTGCTGCTGGCTTCCCTGCTCTCCTTTCCACCGGAAGCTGCAAGCATACAATAGGATCCTTCAGGATGGGTAGTGGGGGAAGTATGTCATATTTGCCAGCCCCTTCCTTTCCTGAATGAACACAATGAGTGATCAGTACCAAACACTCACTGTGTTCATATATAGCTAAAGCATAGTAAACGGTGCTTTTTATAGGGGGGGGGCTGTCAGGTTGGATGTATGGGGCCCTGTTGTTTTCTAACAGCAGCCTTGCACACAGCAGCAGGAGCCATCAGCTGTCAATCACAGCCAGTGAGCCAATGAGGAGAGCGTGGGGGACGGTGTCGAACCTCGCTCTGTGTGTCAATGGAAAGTGTCCATTCACAGAAGCACAGCTTGGGAGTGAGCCTTCTTGAGTGCCCCATAGCAAGAGGCCTGCTATTGGGGGCACTTGGCAGGGGGGAGGAGCGAAAACTGCCCACAGGGACCCAAAAAAAAAGAGAAGAGGATCAGGGCTGCTCTGTGCAAAACCATTGCATAACATGTTTGTTTGTTTTTCTTTTTAAATGAAAACCTTTAGGATCACTTTAAACTTCTCTGGTTTCATTTACCACTAGAAAAAGAAGTTCACTTACTGGTACGAAGTTATTTTTACGTAAGCATACAATGTCACCAACATGAATATCCTTCCATGTCACACTTTGTAACCTAGAAAAGCAGAACAAGCATGGTTTGCTATTTTAATATGATTTCCAAGTATGAACACACATTGTAGGTTAAAGTAGAATTTCAAGCAAAACCTTCTGTCAGTTTTAGATAAAGTAGGAGAAGGACTAGACCTTCTATAGGGTTTTCATGTGCTTGCTGCATTCAATTAGGGACATTCGTTCTCACTTAATATCTCATTGATCACCTTTGATTGAGACAGGAAGTGAACACATCTCTAAAACAGGGACAAAGGACAATAAAAGCCATGCAGAGGCACTAACTTTCCCTGTTATATCCATAACAAAAGTTAAGTTCCACTAATTACTGCAACCATTACATCTAAGCATGGGTAAGCTGTAATATATTTTTGCTTTTGGATTTAGATACACAATAATGTATTTAATATAGACTAGATTTTACAAATTGTATAAGTACTCTTCTGGAAAAAGAGCCAAAAGATGATGCTCAAATATCAAGAAATGAGGGCAAGATGTTGAGAAATTGAAATGGGCCAGAGATGAATCTAAATATTCTGCTGTGTTACCAGCAGTGGAAAGGATGGTTATACTATCTGCACATAACACAACAAAAAGTGGTATTAAACTCCAAGTCCAAACCAAAAATGTAATATGTTGTAGCTTACCAGTCATTAGATGTGGTGGGAGTATTAGTTTTCTTTTTTTTAGGCTTTTTTCCCTCTGTTTTCACCGGTGATCTGGCCAGTAACAGACCTCCTGTAATATAGAGCCTCCACTTGGGATGATGGAGCACAGGATCACCTTTGGACAGCAGCATTGTCAGTCTGTGGGGGGGGGGGGGAGTGTTAAATGTACTAGCAGATTTAGATACACTAGCAAATTGAGGACAAACGCCAGCTAACACTGCAGTTTCACAAGCAGTTACAGCAACAGTGTTTTTCTTTTGGGATAAAGGTTTTAGATAAATAAAAGCTGATCATTAAAAGCACCCCTGTCAGTGTTAAATGATTTGTCTCAACACTTTACATTTACTGGACAGCATGTTC
The DNA here is from genome assembly GCF_062004578.1 of Staurois parvus. NCBI lineage: Eukaryota > Metazoa > Chordata > Amphibia > Anura > Ranidae > Staurois > Staurois parvus. The sequence goes on along the minus strand of NW_028318337.1, from coordinate 917,513 downwards.
TGTTGAAAAACAGATTTACTAGCCAGATCATCAGGTGAAAATAAAGAAAAGAATGCCTGAAAAAGGAAACTAATGCAGCAATCACATCTAAAGCTGGCAATGTTGCAGACATCAATTCTTTGGGCTTGAGAGATGCAGTCCAATACCTGCAGATGCAGCTTCAACTCCTTGGACCCTCTTATAGAGCCTATTGTCTCTGGAGCCACTCTACTTTCTGGAGGTCGAACCCTTGGGGAGCAGTAGTTTGCTGATTTTCCGTCTGGAAAGGGCCATGGTAGCTGCATCACTCCCCCTCCCAACCTTGGTCATCCCTGCAAACACTCCTAGATTTAGAAATGTATTTCCTGTCATATTTAGCGGTTGGTTGGGGACCTGTTTTAGACAATTACCTTCCTTGATAATCTCATTCCTTGATATTTTCCCTAATGCTGTAATGATTTCTGCAAAGCTGAATTTTATTAGTTGTGTACTACCTGCCAATTTTTGAATGTTGGAAATATGTCAATGGAAATACAAACATACAGTACATGTCATTTTTTATTTTATGTGACAACATAAAGAATTTAAAAAAGGTGAAAAACAGAAACAATTACACCAGCATGAGGAATGTTCCATCTCTAGCTTTTTTTTTTTACAATTAAAGATAATGGATTATAATAAGGGTGTTGTATATTTTCTATGAAATGTTTGGTGAAAAAGTCTTTGTAAGTTTGTTTAAATTGGTGAAATCTGTGAACCTAAAGTAGAATTTTAGCTTTAATATCACTTTAAATCACTTTTTATCACTGTTGTTTATTTGGGTCAAGTTGGCACAAATTATTTTGATTACTAAGCTTTGCATCCACTGGTGTACAGCAATGGACTCTAATAGCATTAGCTACATACAGTAAGCTGCTCTGTGGTTTGTCAGCAGTATGGGAGACTTCCCTTCTGTTGCCTGATATGAAGAGAGTAGGGCTGAGTGCTTCTCCAACATTCAGGAGAAATCTTGTGTTACACTTGTGTAGCACTATCCCCTTATGAGTTGCAATAGACTTGGGTCCCTCTATAGTCCTACACAGCCAGGCAAGATGCATTTTCTTCACTCAGACTTGCATCAGGAGACAGTAACTGTCAGGAATGGGCTCAGCACAGGTGGTGCTGGGGCTCACCTGCCTTGTGGGCTGCAGTACCAGTGCTGACCACCTGGTGCTCTCGGCAGCCAGAATCTCACTCCTGCAATCAAGCCATCACCTGAGGCTGATTGCAGGAGGTGTATTTAAGCAATGGCCAGGCCTGCAGTCAGTGCCTTGGTGTTGTTTCCCATGAGCCCATGTACCTGGGCCTGTCGGCTGCCTGCCTGTTTCCCCTGCTTGATTCTGACACTGATCGAACTCCGCCTGCACTGACCTCGGCTATTCCTGACCTTTCTCCTGCCTTCTACGTTTGTACCTTGTCTGCCCGATTGCTCCTGACCCAGCCTGCCTGACCACTCTACCTCTCCAGCCTGACTACGCCTGTCTGTGTTTCTGAACATACTGACTTTAGTTGGAGGTTTGGTTTTGTTTGTACTGTGCGTTGTATACTTGTGTAGTTCCTAATAAATTATATACTTATACATCACTCCTGAAGCCTGCGTTTCCATGTCAGTTCACACACCTCTGGTCATACCTGGAGCCCTGACATAACACCAAGGCCAGTCCTGACCAGAAGTGGCTGCACAGGGAAGCCATCTTGGCTTGTTGTTGTGAAGGATGCATCCTGAGGAGGTTGTGTACTTGTATCTGCTAGTCTTAGATGACAGAGAATATGCTGATCAGACTCTGAAGGAGTATGCCAGGGATCAGCTGCTAGAGTGCATACGGGTCGCTCATTCCCTAGTAGATCAGGGCATGGAGTTCTCTGAGGTGCAACCATTGATTCAGGCTTGTGCCTTCATCTAGTACCCCTGAACGCAGGAATTACTTTTTTCCACTATTCAGTACGGATCAAGTAGAATCACTGGTATGGTTGTTGGAGGATGATCCGGATTGCTTCTTGGAGCATTATTCAGCATGTTCACAACATGTGCTAGTGGATTGTATAAACGCAGTGTAGTCTTTGGTCAGACAGGCTTTGTGTAAGCTGAGCTTTGTTCAACCAGTACTACAGACATGGCCAGATTTGTTACACCCATCCTCAGTCAGCTTGCAACAACCCAGTCCTGCTTCTAATCATTCCTCTGCTCAAAGCTCTATTCCTCCATTTCCCACAGCACCCCCAGTTACAGCCCAGTATACCCTGCTATCAACCACATGTCAGTCCCCTGTTCCCACTCGCTGCACCTATCCTGCCTTTAACCCTGTAAAGAAGTCCTCTGTAGAAACTGCTCCCTTCTCTGTTCCATCCTCCAGCTCTTCTCTGTGTCTTTAGCTGCTCCCTCCGTTTATAGCCCTGCATTTACTTCCAGTGCTTCAGTAACTAAACCCAAAAAGAAGCGAAGATTCTTTCCAACCAGTACCATCCTGCCAGTATCCAAACCGGTCAGCCTGCTGTCTGAAAACCCGCCTTCCGTTGTCCAGCCTGGTGCCCCGGTGCCCACTGTAAAGCCTGATGCCCTGATGCCTGATGACCCAGTGTATGCTACCCAGCCTGATGATCCTACCCAGCCTAATGATCCTACCCAGCCTGATGACTCTATCCAGCCTGATGATCTGGTGCCCGCTACCCAGCTTAACGATCCTATCCGGCCTGATGACCAGATGCCCATTATCCAGTCTGATGACCCGATGCCCGCTGTCCAGCCTGAGAAACCGATGTCTGCTGTCCAGCCTGAGGAACCGATGTCGGCGATCCAGCCTGATGTCGGCGATCCAGCCTGATGACCCGATCCAGCCTGGCGCCCCGGTGCCCGTGGCCCAGCCTGGCGCCCTGGTGCCTGTGGTCCAGCCTGGCGCCCCGGTGCCTGCTGTCCTGTCTGTCCTGCCTGATGACCCGGTGCCTTCTGTCGTGCCTGCTGGCTCGGTGCCCGCTGTCGTGCCAGATGGCTCGGTGCCCGCTGTCGAGCCAGATGGCTCGGTGACCGCTGCCATGCCTGATGGCCTGGTGCCCGCCGCCCAGCCTGACGTGCCCCTGTCCGCCGCTCAGCCTGACGTGCCCCTGTCCGCCGCTCAGCCTGACGTGCCCCTGTCCGCCGCTCAGCCTGACGTGCCCCTGTCCGCCGCTCAGCCTGACGTGCCCCTGTCCGCCGCCCAGCCTGACGTGCCCCTGTCCGCCGCCCAGCCTGACGTGCCCCTGTCCGCCGCCCAGCCTGATGTGCCCCTGTCTGCCGCCCAGCCTGACGTGCCAGCTCCTGATGCCCAGCCTGCTTCTGGAAATCCTGTTTCCAGCAACCTGCCTTCCTGTGGTCTCCTGCAAAAAGATAAGCCTATCAGCAGGAGACCCAGCCAATCGCTTGATTCCGGCAGTGGGATGTCCAGCCAGTTACCGGACCCAGGCGGTGGAACATTTGGACCATTACAGACTGTTTTGAGCATCCTGAGGCCGCTCCTTGAGGGGGGATACTGTCAGGAATGGGCTCAGCACAGGTGGTGCTGGGGCTCACCTGCCTTGTGGGCTGCAGTACCAGTGCTGGCCAGCGGGTGCTCTCAGCAGCCAGAATCTCACTCCTGCAATCAAGCCATCACCTGAGGCTGATTGCAGGAGGTGTATTTAAGCAATGGCCAGGCCTGCAGTCAGTGCCTTGGTGTTGTTTCCCATGAGCCCATGTACCTGGTCCTGTCATCTGCCTGCCTGCCTGGTTCCCCTGCTTGACTCTGGCACAGATCAAACGTCGCTTGCACTGACCTTGGCTATTCCTGACCTTTCTCCTGCCTGCTATGTTTGTACCTTGTCTGCCCGATTGCTCCTGACCCGGCCTGCCTGACCACTCTACCTCTCCAGCCTGACTACGCCTGTCTGTGTTCCTGAACATACTGACTTTAGTTGGAGGTTTGGTTTTGTTTGTACTGTGCTTTGTATACTTGTGTAGTTCCTAACAAATTATATTCTTATACATCACTGCTGAAGCCTGCGTTTCCCTGTGCCAGTCCACACACCTCTGGTCATACCTGGAGCCCTGACAGTAACCAGTCCTTAAGCTTTGTTTTGAAGTTTTATTAGGGGATTTAGAACTTGGATGGGGTAAGGATGTATGAGATGCCTAAAGGAATGGCAACTGAGGACAAACTCTTTAGCAACTATGTGCAAGTCTTTACAGCAAAATGTATCTTCTGGAGAGCTAGCCAGCATCTCCTGTAGTGCCACCCAGACCCCAGATGACTCCTCTCCTCACCCAGCTGTACTGGGTGAATCCCTGGGCAGGGGATCCAGTGCGTGCCACTGCAGAGTGAAACAGTCCTGGATAAGACAGCAAATCCAGCTCCCCACTAGAGTGCTCCTTTATCCTTACTGGCCCAGGGGGTGCAGGCCTACTCATCTGGTCCCTCTCCTGTGCTGCCCGTGGATTGGTGGCTGCTACAGGCCTTCTAGCTGGGCCGTTCTTTCCCTGCCACACAGGTGGTCCTCTCTCAGGGGGACGGTGAAGTCAAGAGTTTTCAGCCTCCCAAGGTCCTCTGCCTGTAGGTAAGCCCCTTTCCATCTATGTCCCCTCACAGGCTCCTGCCTCCAGCGTCACATCCTTCTCTCTCTCTTCCACCCAAACTCTCCTGCTGCTGAGTAGGCTCAGCTACTCTTAAAGGTTGTCCTGGCCCCTTGCCAAGCCTACTGTCGGGATTCGCCCAGATCCCCTTAGAGTACAAACCAGCCACTCCTCAGATCTGCCCACTGCTTCTCGAAAGATCTAGAGCAGGGGGAAATTCCAGAGGGGCTGATCTACAGAGCCTCTCAGCCCTGGCCACAATTTTACCTCCCTCTGACTGTTGCACTAGGCTGCTACTCACCCTCTGCCTAACAATTAGGATATAACTCCCACTAGCTATCTTGGAGTGTGCAACAAATGAATACAACACTTCCTCTGATTGGCCAAGATAGAAATCGTGATGTCATCCACCTCGGCTAGTCAGCTTGAACTACACTTTATTTATGCCTATAAATTTACAAGTATGTACAAGTGAAATTATTCTGTATTACTTGTAATTTGCAACATTACATGTTTTTAGAAATTTGGGAGAACTATCAACATTTTGTAGCCCTATGGGATCTTGTTACCAAGCGCCTCTCTGCAAAAATATAAAGCACAGAAAAAGTACAAAAATTAGAGGTGTCTGTTTTTCTTCACTTATATAGCTACCATGCCAGTGACATTTTCATAACAGAGCTATTCGGAAAGTATGTTTCATCCCTCACCTTTGCCCTTGCAGGATTTCACATGGTTTACGGTTAATCAGGTTATCACTTCTATGACGAGACTGAAAAGCAAGTAATTCTGATTAACATTTGATCATACTTATATATTCTGTTGGAAACGTTGTAGTGCTTGAATGTTCCTCAAAGTGATTGTAAAGTCTCTTTAACCACTTGCCCTCCAGAAGATTTTACCCCCTTCCTGACCAGGCCATTTTCACACTGCGTTATGTTAATTGACAATTGCACGGTCATAGAACACTATACCCAAACAAAATTTATATCATTTTTTTTACACAAAAAGAACTTTTCTTATGGCAGTATTTGATCTCCACTGGGTTTTTTATTTTTTGAGCTATAAATGAAAAAAGACCGAAAAGTTTGAAAAAAACCCAAAATAGTATTTTTTTACTTTCAGCTATAAACATTTCCAATAAAAAAAATTAAAAACCTAATTTCTTGATAAAATTCGGCCAAAATTTATTCTGCTACATATTTTTGGTACAAAAAATCCCAATAAGCGTATATTAATTGATTTGCTTGAAAGGTATAGCATCTACAAACTACGGCATATATACTGGAATTTTTATTTATTTACTTATTTATACTAGTAGTGGTAGCAATCAGCGACATTTAGCAGGACTGTGATAGTACAGTGAGCAATCTGACAATTTGTGGGAACTGACTAACTGACACTGACATCTCCAGTGACACTTATACAGTGATCAGTGCTAATAATATACACTGACACTGTACTAATGAAACTGGCTGGGAAGGGGTTAAAATCTGGGGCAATCAAAGGCTTAACTGTGTGCTTATAAAATGTTTGTGCATACTGTGTGCTGTTTTTAACTAAGGGATGTGATAATTTTTATTTCCTGCTTTGCAGGAAGACAAAAACCACCACATCCCCACTGACGATAGAGAGATCTGTGTTGTTTACCAATACAGATCTCTCTCCTGTCATCCGCTCCACTGATCAGCGGGTGCCAGCTAATGAATTCATGGCTGGCACCCGCTGATCAGTGGAGCGGATGACAGGAGAGAGTTCAGCTCCTACCTGAGCCAGTGACAGTACAGCCGGGTGGGCGGGTGTGCTCGCATGCCCCCTACCCAGCAACAAAAAAATCATATATATGTATATGTGATTTTGCACACAACGGCCATCCTGTAGCAGTACCAATACAGGAGGTGGCCGCTAAGTGGTTAAAAAAAATAAATAAAAACATGTTATACTTACCTGCTCTGTGCAATTGTTTTGTACAGGGCATCCCCAAACCTCCTCTTCTGGGGTCCCCCACTGGCACTCTTGGCTCCTCCTCTTCTCCATGTGCTTCCATAGCAAGCCGCTTGATATGGGGCAGATGTGCAGGCTCAATCTTGAGCCAGACTGTGTATGTTTATTGACACACATGGCACAGCTCAACTCCACCCCCACTTCCTCTCTTTTGATTTGACTGACAGCAACAGGAGCCAATAGCTCCTGTTGCTTTCAGCCAAGCCTGTGAAATCACGGAGTGGGGAGAGAAGAGCTGAAGCTTGGCCCAGCACTGGATTGGTACAGGAGTCAGGTAAGTGTTAAGGAGGGGTCTGGGGGCACTTCTATTGGGAGGTTTTTAACCTTTATGCAGAGAATGTACCAAAGTAAAAAACCTTTAGCCTTTATAGCCAGTAAAGCCAAGACATACTGTAACTTCTGTTACCCATATCTGCAATGCAGGATTTTCCAAATCTCTTAAACCCCAACTCTGGGAAACTTAAAAATTCTCCCTTGCAGTGGGACTGTGTGCATACTGCAATGGTTAACAGCCCATTAAGTCTAGGAGGCATAGAAAAAGATTTACTTACCCAATCTACTGCTCCTCTGTGCTACTAGAAAGGTCCCTATAGTGTCTTCTCCCCCATGCTCCAGTGGTCTAAGGTCCTGAAGTCATCAAATCCAATGCAGTTTACATACAGTAGCCCTGCCTTGGACATGATGAGACTGAAGTACAATCCACTGAGGCAGCATGGGGGAGCGCTATATGCTGCGAGAGCGGAGGATCAGGTAAGTTAAAGTGACCTAAGACCTAAATGAGAGGTTTAATCCTTGCAGTACAGGTGTAGCCCCATTTCAAGGAGGAATTTTCAGATTTTCTGGAGTAGGGCTTAAAGATGTACACATCTAGGGCCAGAGAAGACACCATAACTTGGGTTTGAAGGCACATTTTGGGTTTGAAGGCAATTTGTTACTAAACCCAGGACCCTGCATTCACTATATTTGGTCTCCCACAGTACACACTACATGGAAATGCAAATATTTTAGTAAATATAAACTGTTAAATACGTTTTCTCATCAGCAATATATAGCAGTCTTGTGACTTCTATCAGTGTCCAGCAGAGCACATGTTAAAGCTTGTAGGAGGAGTTTTCTTTCTGCTCTAGGAGGATGCAAAATGCCTGACCTCTGTATAGACAGTGCTGATTGGCCCTGTGCTGATCACATGCACATTCCCAAGAAAAAAAAACCCTCTCCTCTCTAGCATTACACACTAAACTGAGCATGTATAGTGTCTCCACATGATATGTCTTATCAGGAGGTAAGAGGGAGACACTGGAAGAAGGGGAGGATCAGAGAAGACAGGATCAAACAGCATTTTTAAACAATGCAGAGGATTAACCCCTTAGGTTCCACGGTGAGAATACCAAGCATGCTTTTCTGCATATACAGACTGATTTTACTGTTGTGGGTTTAGTAACACATTAATAATATAGAAACAAAAGAGTAATTTGGCACTATGTAACTAGAGACCAAGCGACATTGGGGTTGATTTATTAAAGACAAACAGGCTGTTCACTTTGCAAGGGAAATTAGAGTTTACATATGAATGATCACCAGAGTTCAGTGAACGCGGTGAATATTCACTTTGCAAAGAAATCCCAATCACATGCAAAGAAAATAAAAAAACAGCAATTTTGCTTGCATATAATTGGATGGTGGTTGTCACCAGAAATTCACCTCTTTCACTAAACTCTGGGGAAAATTCCCTTACAATGTGTAACTTGAGCGGTCTATTTGTCTTTAGTAAATCAACCCCATTTTGCAGTATCACTGTGCCATGATGACCGTGAACATCACATGGCACAGACTGCATACTGACTTGCAGACTGTAAGTGAATCTTTGGCCAAATTCAACCGTATTGTGATTCAGTTAACAATGTAAGTGAACATTTTTCAAACTTCAGACTTTCACATGACTTTATGCAATATCTGATATGAACACTGATTTATCCAATGATTGGTACCCATATATCTACATAGGTCTGCTTTTGTCACTTTTTTTAGTGCATTTTCTATTATCTGTTGTAGTGCATTTACGCCTGAACACGCCTCATTTTTCAAACTGCATTGCACCGCATAGATCTGAACAGCCTCATTGAATAACATTTCTTCTCATGACATATCCATTGTTTTGCTTTACAACGTATGCACTAAAATGGGATGGTGTGAACAGGGCCTAAGAGTTATCCAATTTTCATCTATGTATGAGATGTTTCACTGACCTGAATAACGATCAATAAGCAGTATCCTATCTGACAGCTATGTAGTCTCCCTGGTGGTATTCCCGAGTGTAGCTCGGGGTAAAGTTTCAGTACCACAAGCGGTAACCCCGAGCTACACTCGGTCTTACCATGCGGCGCTGCTCCACGATCCCTCGATCACTTACCTTGTCCTGCGCTCCTGCGATATCCTTCCTGCAGTGTCCCCGGCAATGTCCTACGGCCGATGTCGGCATCTGTCATCTGGGTTCCGTCCCCTGCGAGCGTCGGGGCGTACGGGGGATGGAACGGCGGGAAATTTGAAAATTACAAAAAGTGACATTCACTAAAATCACATAGTATAACATTACTGTATCAAAGCATTTCACATACATTTTATCCCTAGTGCTTTGTCCTGCGCCCTGCCTGCATTTTTACTGTTCTTTCTGCCTGGAAACTTAGAAAAGTCCATGGCGTCCAAAAAGCGTCCCTTTAGGTCAAAAGCGGTTTTAGACCAGCTAGAGAACAGCGATAGTAAATTAGAACCACTTGCAGAATTGAGTGATAATGATCCGTGGGGGAAATTCGTCATCAGACACTGAAAACGATTTTGCAACTTTGCTCAGTGATGTGCGAACTTGGCGCTCTATTTCAAATTTCAGTGTTTTTGGTTTGATTATATTATTGAATTTTATTATTATATTATTTTTTATGATTATTTATTAAATTATAATTTATGATTTCGTGTTTCAAGTTTTATCATACTCGGGATGTTTACTAGACTCCTTGTTTAGACAGATTTCAGTGAGTTATTCCTAAAAATTACAGGCCTACAATAAAAAAATACATATTTCCATGCAAAAAAATGTACCGCTTTGAGCACAGAAATATGGACATAATCAGACCGCTAGGGAGGTTAATAGCTGTTTCCAATTATATAGTGACTGTTAATATATAATCTGCATTTTAGCTTTAAAATAGTTTATGCTGTAAACAGAAAGAAACTCATGAAGATGGCAGTGTTAGCATATAGCTGTAATATGAAGAACAACTTTTGTTTTTCTTTTCTTTTGTTATACAGCATTTAGCTGTATAAACCTAAGATCCTACAGTCATTCTTTTTTTGCACAGGTGCACAGTATTTTATATATAAAGCAGAACACCACTATTGTCATGGGTTAACACGTTATGTCACATGTTAAGGTGCATTGTGTCCCCTACGGGCTGCCTAATGCTCCAAATCGCATCAAAAAAAGGTGCATGTAACATTTCTGGCAGCGCACCTCTGCAACGTCTGCCAGCCAGGCGCATTGCATTAACACTGTTACGTGTAGTGCTGCGAGTTGCTTTAATGTGCATGTTACTGCAATGCAACAGTGAAATGGTCTAAATTTAAGTATGCATAAAGTAAATTATAACTAAAGGATTTTGTTTAGTTTTGGATAGGGTGGAGAGGGATCAGTGTACCTGTTAGTGAGCTTCACCCTCTTTATTTGTCCTGTTGATCATCCTTGAAAGTGAAGAAAAATCCCAAAATTTGGGCTGTCACCAGAACAGGAATAGAGGGGAAATCTTCCAATGGGACATTAGTTTTGGTGACCCCAGTGAAAACCTCACTTTGGAAGAATTTTAAGCAACAGATAGTATGGATTCATGAAAGGCAGAAGTTGTCAAACAAATTTGATTTCTTTTTATTAGGGGGTGAGCAAAACCTTGGACAGAGGGGTGGCGGTGGACGTGGTATACTTGGATTTTGAAAAGCATTTGACACAGTTCCCCACACACAGCTAATGTGTAAGGTAAAGTCTACAGGCTTGGAAAAATCCGTATGTAAATGGATAGAAAACTGGCTAAAAGATCGTATTCAGAGAGTAGTGGTTAATGATTCATACTCTGAATGGTCTAGGGTTGTCAGGGGTGTACCCCAAGGTTCAGTGTTGGGACCCTTACTTTTTAATATATTTATAAACAATATAGGGTCTGGGATTAAAAATCCCATTTCAGTCTTTTGCAGATGACACCAAACTGTGCAGTGGAATAACATCCTTACAGGAGGTCTCCAATTTACAAGCCGACCTCAATGCACTGTTTAATCAGACAACTATGTGGCAAATAAGGTTTAGTGTTGATAAATCTAAGGTTATGCACTTGGGGGCTAAGAATATGCATGCATAATACATACAAGGGGGGTACAACTGGGGGAATCAGGGGTGGAGAAGGATCTGGGAGTTCTGGTAGATCACAAGTTTAAAGCTGTGGTTTTTTTAAGCGAGCAAAATCCTCTCTTGTATTAAAAGAGGTATAGACTCCAGAGAGAGATATTATATTAGCCCTGTACAAATCATTAGTAAGACCTCATCTGGAATATGCAGTTCAATTTTGGGCACCAATTCACAAAAAGAACATTGGGGAACTAGAAAAAGTGCAGAGAAGGGCAACCAAACTGATACGAGGCATGGAGGAGATCAGCTATGAGGAAAGATTAGAGGAACTGAATTTATTCTCTCTTGAGAAGAGAAGATTAAGGGGGGTATGATCAACATGTATAAACACATCAGTGGTTCATATAGTGAACTCGGTGTAGAGTTATTCACTTTAAGGTCATCACAGAGGACAAAGGGGCACTCTTTTTGTTTGGAGGAAAAGAGATTTAACCTCAAGAGTTGGTTCTGGCCAGCTCAGTGGATTGCTTTAAAAACGGCCTGGATTCTTTCTTGGATACACAGAATATAACTGGTTACCAACATTTATAGGTAAAGTTGATCTTCTCGGGGGATCAGGAAGGATTTTTTTCACCTGCAGGAGCAAATTGGATCATGCTTTGCTGGGTTTTTTGCCTTCCTCTGGATCAACTGTGGGTGTAGGATTAAAATTATTATTATTTTTTTTTTTTTTCGGTTGAACTGGATGGACTTTTGTCTTTTTTCAGCCAGACTAACTACAGTATGTAACTGTAATTATTTCATCTTACTTTCTGTTTTGGCTATGGAATAGGAAGGCTAAGGGAAATCCTTAATGTGTTATGACCCTCTCTATGACTCTGGGCAGTGATATAATGATCTTCACCTCGTCCAATCAGAGAATGCTTTTCATTCATTGAGAAAATGCAAAGCATTCTCTAAATGGAGCTTGTGTAGAGTGGGTAACCTCTTACATTCAATAAACAGCAGGGCAGCTGCTTGGTACAGGACTCAGAAGCCAGTGGCAATCACTGGATTAGTGGTGCCCACCACAGTGATCTCCATCTTCCCTTGGCATCAGCCAATATGGCACCTACATAATTACACTGGTCCAAGGTTGACCAATATAATTATTCAAAAATTGCCATTCCTGAAGTTTAGCTTTATGAAAATCAACAGTTATTGCCAGTTATGACATGTCAGCACCCAGAGTTGACTGCAACAATCTGCAGCTGCTTTTGGCAGCTTCAACCAAGTGCGAGGCCATTCTGACACTTCCATGCAACTTTGAACTTGCCTGGACCCTCTCACCATCCACATCACTTTGAAGGTCTATCTTACCAGTCAATAGCAATGTATAGGAGAAAGGGAGGCAGCAGGAAAGCTTTAGCAAGTTTCTTATGAAAGTGCTGTAGCTTTGACTGTCAAAAGGGCCCAACATTTGGCAAAGCAGGGAAAACTGCTACGAATATGTGTGACTTCTGGTTATATGTTATACCTGCCAGCACTCTTTTGTTTGATTTAAGCTTTACAGAGTCTCTTTGAAGGCCTATTCACACTAGGAACTGCAAGTGAATCACACAGGAACGCTGTGCAGTTACTGTGCAATTCACATGTAGTTCTGTGCAGTGCGGTTTCAGCTCATTCATTTAAAATGGGCTGATATTGCACCACACTGCACTAAAAGTAGTACATGCTCTTCTTTTGAAAGAGAACTGCAACTTGATCATATGGTACTTGTGTACCATGCGATCCAGTGTAGGCAAACAAACTGCGTTTGTGACCTGTGTTTGGGTTGTCGTTAACTTTGCACTGACACCTGCTGCAGACTGCAAGGGCTTAAATGTATTCTAAATACAGCTAGTATAACTACCTAAAGGTGTATTTATATTATTTTCCTGTAAATGTTTGTAAAGCTGAACTCATACAGTTTGAGGTTGGGCTAGCAGTGTTAGCCAATCCAGTGTCTACTACATTGCACAGTGCTGTCAATCTAATATTACAGGACATTAAAGCGTCCACAAAAGCAGAACTGCAGCAGCTATTTTTACTATAGTCTCCATCAGAAAGGTGAGTAAATGATGCTTGTAATTATAAGAATAATTTAGGACATCAATTTGGTAAATTAAATTTGAGTATGAGATTATGATTTTTATCTGCAGCCCTACTTTAACTCCATGTCTGCATCTTACCTATTCGGATTTGTAGCTTTTCCCAAGGAAAAACGAATACACATCAGCAATGTTTGTCTAATTACATTTTTACATGCACAAAAGGAAGGTGACAGGACAAAATTAGATGTTTTTCTTACAATATCGTCTGCTATGTCTCGTAGGCCTCGTGCTACCAGAATACATATGAGTGGTATCACAATGATGTGCGCAGGCTGAGTTGAAATCTGCGGGATGCACTGTAAAAAATGTAAATATATAAAGTAAAAAAAAAACATTGTTTTGCAGCAAATGTCCATTTTACAACACATGATGGTATGCAGCCAAGTATATCACAGTATAGATTTATTTTGAAAAGTTAAAGTCTGTTAAAGCGATTCTAAGGGTTCTTTTTTTTTTTTTTTTAAATAACAAACATGTTATACTTACCTACTGTGTGCAGTGGTTTTGCGCAGAGCAGCCTGGATCCTCCTCTTCTTCGGTCCCCCGCAGGCTCTCCTGGCCCCTCCCTCCTGTTGGGTGCTCCCACAGCAAGCAGCTTGCTATGGGGGCACCTGCTGCTCCGTATGTACATTCACACATGGAGCCATGGCCTGGCCCCACCCCCTCTCTCTCCTCATGGGCTGACTGGCTGTGATTGACAGCTGTCTGAACCAATGAGGAGGCAGAGACCCAGGACAGCCGAGGCTGTTATGTACATCAATGGATCGTGATGGGGCTCAGGTAAGTATTAAAAAGGCTGGGGGCACTATGCACGCATAGAATGCATGAAAGTAAAAAACCTTTACAACCATTTTAAACTTGAAAATTCTCCCTTGTAGTGGGGCTGTGTCCACACTGCAATGGTTAACTGCTTGTTTGGGTCTAGTGTTTATAGAAAAGTTAGGCCCAGAGTACAAGAAAAAAAGCAATAAACGGAGGGTTTGAATGACAGGGGTTAAAGGAGTTTGATTCCAGCAAGGCGGTCTACAGTTTTAAAAGAAAACAAGTCTTGCAGGAACTTACCAAATTGGTCATCAGCTTGGAGCAGGTGGGGTTCAAGGGGGAGGTCAGCAGGAGGCAGGGGCAGACTGACCATTCGAGCACTCGGGCACTGCCCGAGGACCCGGGGTCAGTAGGGGGCCCCATGAAATGCCCCTGGTACTTTTTTTTTTTTTATAGGCTTTTTTGAGTGGGGGCAAGGACACAGGGGCCCCATGATCCCCTATTGCCCAGGGGCCCCATGAGTTGTCAGTCCGCCCCTGGCAGCAGGGTTTCAGAAGGTGCTCAGGTCAGAAGGGAGTCATTCCACTAATGTTAATTCAATGCCAATTTTGTAAAATTTGTGAATTTTTGTGGTTGTGTCATGGCAGCTAGAGGGGTACAAGGGACTTGTAGGTAATAACAGGCAGTCCCCGGGGTAAGAAAAAGATAGGCTCTGTAGGTTTGTTACTAAGTTGAATTTGTATGTATGTTGGAACAGGTAAATTTATTAAGTGTAACTCTAGCCAAAAAAATATTAAGTTTTGGATATCATAGGGAAGATTAACTGGCCGCACAGTGATGTGGGATTGATGACAGGTCCGCAGGACAATAGGTGTCAGCATGCAGTAAGCAGTATGATGGCCGTCTGGTGCTTTCTGAGACCAGCGTGACGTCACGCTGCCTCCGTTCTTAATTATGAATCGTATAGAAGTCATCAAGCAATATGAAGCAATCAATTTAGCATCTGTCATGACCAGGGGCGGACTGACAACTCATGGGGCCCCCGGGCAATAGGGGATCATGCGGTACCTGTGTCCTTGCCCAAACTCAAAAAAGCCTATGAAAAAGGTTCCAGGGGCATCTCATGGGGCCCCCTACTGACCTCGGGCCCTCGGGCAGTGCCCGAGTTTCCAAACGGTCAGTCCGCCCCTGGTCATGACATATACCGGTCATTTGTTCTGCACATGCTGCTATGCTATAGCATAGATCTACACAACGATTTACTGAAATAAATTCAAAAACTAAAAAAAAAATACAAAACGCAGAAAGGAAAAAAAAGGGCAGACTCGATGGACCACTTGGTCTTTTTTCTTCCATCACTTTCTATGTTCTGTTTCGGCTTTTCACATCCTCCATTACCTCAGTGCAGCGTCAGCAATACAGCACCAATAGGGAAATTAAACTGCTCCTGCCCAGGGGCAGACTGACCATTTGGAAACTCGGGCACTGCCCGAGGGCCCGGGGTCAGTAGGGGGCCCCATGAGATGCCCCTGGTACCTTTTTCATAGGCTTTTTTGAGTTTGGGCAAGGACACAGGGGCCCCATGAGTTGTCAGTTCACCCCTGCACCTGCCTACACCCTCTTGCTCTTATATCAACTTTGAAATTTAAGATTTCCACTAACTTTCACTCTCAGTGACATTGGTCACCAGGACAAATTGAGAGGACACAGCAATATGAACCTTCCAGAAGGTCTAACCCTTCCCCACTGTATCAAAAAATAAAATATGCTTCTGACTATTCCAATAAGTTAGCCAAAGGCATTTATCCTTAGTAATTTGGAAATCAGAATATTTTAACATTCATAATTTCAAATGTATCTAAATCTGCTAGTCCATCTAACACTCCCTCCTCCTTAGACTGACACTGCGGCTGTCCAAAGGTGCCACCGTGCTCCTTCATCCAAAGTGGGGGCATTGTAATACAGGTTGTATACTGCTGACCAGATCACCAGGTGAAAAAAAAAGAGGGAAAAGGCCTAAGAAAGAAAGCCAATGCAACCATCACATTTAATGACTGGTAAGCTACAATATATAACATTTTTGGTTTTGGGTTTAACATTGCTTTCACTCCCTGGCTCTAGCTAGGATAACTAGTAGTATGAACTGTTTTTTTATGGGTTAAAGTATACCTGTTCTGAAGAACACAAATTAAATATATTGCAGCTTGCCAGTCCTTAGATGTGGCAGCTGCCTTAGTTTGCAGAACATTTTCAGCAGGTACAGAAAATACATGTTAATTTACATAGAAATGACTTATCACTTTTTTTTATTTTCTAATCCCAGCAACCACCATGTAATGAAGATGAACAAAGGCAGACACGTGTGATATCCAATCCTTTGTTCTCCAATAGATACAATGGATTGAGTTTGTGTAGCCATGAAGGGGCAAGTGGTGTGTTATTTGTAGGATTACCAGGTGAAAATATAGGGGAAAGAAGTCTTAAAAAAGAAAACTAAAGCAGTTACCACGTCTAAGGACTGGTAAGCTGCACTATATTAGGTGTCCATTTACACTTTGATTTCAAATTTCACATTTTGTTGCTGTGCATTAATGCACACATATTAATGCACGTTATGGCCTGTGTTATTGTGCATTGCATTAAGGCAGCCCAATTATTATGAATGGGTTGCCAACCCACCAGAACAGATGAAAAAATGTGCATAACCCTTTTTAACAATGCATCACAAAACAACATATAGTACATATGTTGTAGTGTGGTACAGTGCATTGAGCTTTACTTCACAATACGTTGGGATGCCCTTCCTAATGAATGGCACCAAAACACATGGCATATAGAGTTTGTGGGTTGCTATGTGCTGTCTTAAATTGCTTTTATGCCACAATGCACCTTTGTGAATGTGCTCTCAGTGCTTGTTTTTGGATTTAGATATGTACTGTATGACCAACACTATGTAATTATCACAACTAGCACATGAATTGGTTGCATTGTTGGGTCACGTAGAATATAGCCAGCCAAGAAACAAGCTTAGGCTTATTATTACTTCAAATGTGAGACTTTTTTCAGTAGTGGAATCCTTGGGCTTACCTGTAAAAGAATCACCAATGTAAAGTAAATGACATGGGCCTGATGATACTGCTCATAAAGATTCAGAGGTATAAAATTCAGCAGATTGTACTTGGAGGTTTTAATAGAATTGTCCTGTGTGGGAAGAAAAATAAAACAAGGAACATGAGGTTTGAAAATTGTTTTTCCATTTAAAGGGTTATATTTTATCTCTTGCTATCCCAGCAATATGGAATATATATGTGCTTGCCAGGTTGTGTGCATGTTCGAAATATAGGGTATACTCACACTAGCACTATTACCCGATCCCAGGAGCAGTTCAGCCCTTTGGTTCATGGTTCCTTTGTGTAGTGTGACTGCTCAAAGCTGTGCCTGGGACTGGTAATCGAACCAAGCCCATGACTATAGGGAACAGGTGGCCCCAGGTGCGGTTCACTTGTGGAGCAGAGCAGATTACTGCAGCGTGAGTGCAAACCCTATCGGAGCACAGTTCTCTCCATAGGAAACTGTGCAGCAAAACAGGGATGTCTGGTTAGCAAGGAAGTGTGCCTGAGAAGACTTTCTTACAAACCTGTGTAAGTGCAAACCAGTGGGGGAGTTGGAAGCAAAGAAAATTGAACTTGAGCACAGTACATCTAAACCAGTCCAAGTTCAGCCATAGCATAAGGGTGCACTCACACTAGCACTTTTAACTTGTCCTAGGCGCTGGTTGGCCTCCTGGGCTGGTTTGTTTGTGTAGTTAGTATGTTAAAATGTCTGCAACACAAATAGTTTTACATTTTCATGACTCATCATTGTACAAGCTAAGGTTCAGTGAGTTCTACTTGGCTGGAAAATGAAGCAAACAACCTGATGACTATGGCAGTATTTCTCTACCTTTTTAGTTGCAGAATCGTACTAACAGTATGTGTGAGTGCTGTGAACCATGTTAGTTAATCATATCGCGCCTGGTACTACTTGGAATAGGTAGCCTCAGAGTGGTTCGATCTGATATGTTTTGCTGCAGTATGAGTGCAAACCGTGCTGGAGCACAGTTCTCACCATATACAAATATGTAATCAAACAGGGATCTCTGGTCTGGTTAGCAGTGTCCGATAACACTTGCAAATGTTCCCAGGAACACTTCCTTTCAATTCACTGTGTGTGCAAAATAGCATGGCAGTGGGGAGGGGGGAGACTCAAACTCGGCCACAGTTCAGTTAAACAGGCCTCAGTATGAGTACACCCTAAATATGGTACTGTATGCATTACATGTTGTAATATTTGTTAGAGTGACAAATGCACATACAGTGAGGCGCAAAGTGCTTGCGCTAAAAGTGATCACAGCAAATATGGAGTGTGTTGTCAAAAATTGACGAGAATATAAGTGAATGGATAATTCAATAGTGATTTCATATATCTATATTGTACCGCGCTCCAAAATTAATAAATCTAAGTGCTCTAAATAAATAAATAAATATTGTATATAACTAAAAATTCAATAATAATCTATATCCATAATACTTAAATTCATAATTGCATAATACTTGAATCCATAATTGAAGTGAATCAAAAAAATTTCATTAATATTTGTAAATCAATGCAAAAAAACTGCGTGCCTGAAAAACTATTCAAAAGTGAAAAAATATATAATGATATATAATGAAAATATAAAAAATAGTTCAGTTCATACGAATTGAGATGGTAATGTGAATCAATCTGATTGGCGTGGTAAGTCTATGTTCATGACATGAACCTCTCTCTCCTTCCTCCTCTCCTTTCTCCTCAATTCAGCTTTTCTCAATTAGGACTTTCTCCTCTATTTGCTTGGCTTATTCCTCCATGAACGATACATACATAGAAAAGGGAAAAAGAAACATAGTGTCTTATCCTGAGTAAAAATGTTTAATGAGCTTCTGATCTCCCACTCACATGTTATCAGCAAAAGTAACGCTTTTGTGTAAATAAATCCAGGTCCTCCTGCAAACAGCCCTGCAGGTGTGTGTGTGTTCACTCGCTATACTCGCCGTTTCCTCTGTGGATGCGTGATGACGTCACCGCCCCTCCCCTACGCGTTACGCTACAGGGACTCGTAGCTTCCTCTGGGGGATGTAGTTTTACTCCCCATCCATTATTTATTTAATCAAGCACGTCAATTGATTTATTAGTCGTTCACTTTATTCATAAATTCAATATTATTAGTATTTTCATACACTGAATTTATTGCTTTATAAGTAAGAAAACTTCTAGTGGCTCACAAGTATTTCATTAATTTGCATTTTTGATAATTCAATAGTGGCAATGGTGAAATATTCCACATAAAGGTAATGAACTAATTAATACATGATGAATGCATCCGGAAAGGAAATGAATGTAACTAAACATATGAGTCCAAGAGTGATCTGTAAATCTCCGTGCATGTGACTTCTGTGATAAGGATTTGTGAACATCAGGGCTCAGGCGGGGATAAGAGGCTCCACTGGTACACAATCAGCACACAGGAAAAGCACTCCAGACTTCACAAACCGGACCCTCACAGCACATTGGAACAGCTCCTCTCATATCTCTCCACCACGGGAATATGCAATCACTTCAATTAGGCCTGTCTTTGGGATCAGTACATCTCTAAATATCAGAATAAATATTTATAAGTTTCAGTTGATCCACTGATTAAGGGCTCAGCCTATTACACAATGTGAAAATACTCTTCTGGTCATATGTCATACTGAGCAGGGGCGGACTGACCATTTGGAAACTCGGGCACTGCCTGAGGGCCTGGGATCAGTAGGGGGCCCCATGAGATGCCCCTGGTACCCTTTTCATAGGCTTTTTTGAGTTTGGGCAAGGACACAGGGGCCCCATGACCCCCCTTTGCCCGGGGGCCCCATGAGTTGTCAGTCCGCCCCTGATACTGAGTCATCAAAACGTCTATTCATTGTGCAATTGCTAGGATTAATTTGACAAAACAGTTATTTGATGTTTGACCATAATTTTACTGTCAGGTCCTTGTAACAAATGGTGCAAACATGAATATATTATGAACATATATAGTGCTGGAATTGGATTTATTGATGATGATAAAGATCCGTTGGTATTTTGTCATATTTTAATTTTTTTAAAATAATCTTCCTAGAAAACTACAAGACATGCTTTAGTACACTCTACTATGTTATTGTCAGGGAAGGAGCATACATGATTCCTGGAAGCCCTGTTTGTGGTTGCGTAGCAGGTGGGCAAATGCACACACAGGCGCGCGCAAGGGTGCATCAGCTTCAGGTGGGCTATTTAACCTACGTTAGTTCCTTGTGTCAGTGCCTTTTGGTCTATTATGTTCCCTAAGCATCTGTGCATCTGTTCCTGTATCTGACCTGATCTGCTCCTGACTTTGCCTGCAATGAGCCCTGGCTTGCCTTTGGACTTCACTTCTGCCTGTTTCTTCTGCTCATCTGCCTTGCTGTTACCAATGATGGCCTGACTCCTGACTACTCTTCTGCCTGCCATCCATGCCTGCTAGTTGCTGACCTGGAATGTCTGGCCTTTCCTTGGTTCTTCTTCATTAAAGTCACCAGGCCAACTGTTTCAAGCTTACATACACATTGAAGTAGTTAACAAAGCAAAAACGTCTGCACCACTTTTCTAAACTGACAATACAAAGCAGTTTCTGCTCCTAACTGACAAAAGGGTCACAGGGCCCATTATTATAAGGGAGTGATCTGCTCCGTCCTCTAATGGAGTGATCTGCTCCGTCCTCTAATGGAGTGATCTGCTCCGTCCTCTAATGGAGTGATCTGCTCCGTCCTCTAATGGAGTGATCTGCTCCGTCCACTCTGCTGTGTCTGTGCAAGACACTAAAACAAAATATTAGTGTTACCAGAGCCATGGAGTAGCATGTAGTTCCTTCCCAGCAACTTCTCAGAAATGTGCTCTTCGCTATATGCACATTATTATTATTATTTTTATTAATAATATACAGAACTTTTATAACGCCAACAGTTTGTGCAACACTTTACAATATAAAGAGACAGTACGGCTACAATACAATCAAAACAAGAAGATTAAGAGGGCCCTACTCATAAGACCTTACTGTCTAACAGGGTGGGGCTAGTGGTACAAAAGGTTATAACTGTGGGGGATGAGCTGACGGAAGTGAAAAATGTCAAACAGAGGCATGACAGGCTTCCCTAAAGAGATGAGTTTTCAGGGATCGCCTAAAGGCAACCAGAGTAGGGGATAGCTGGACAGATTGAGTTAGAGAGTTCCGGAGGATGGGATAGACTCTGGCAAAGCCCTAAAGATGAGCATGGGAGTCGGAGACAAGGGAGCCTGAGAGCTGGAGGCCATGAGAGGAGTGGAAAGGACGGTTTGGGTGATATTTGGAAACAAGATTGGTGATGTAGCTTGGGACAGAGTTGTTGATGACTTTGTATGCTGTTGAATTTAATTTGTTGGGCAAACGGAAGCCAGTAGAGAGACTGGCATAGAGGGGTGGCAGACACTGAGTGGTTGGTAAGGTAGATGATCCTGGCAGCAGCATTCATGATACACTAAAGAGGGGATAGCCTACAGAGAGGTAGGCCTATGAGAAGGGGATTTCAAAAGTTAAGGTGAGTGATAACAAGGGAGTGAACGAGTAGCTTAGCGGTTTCATTGGTTAAAAAGGGGTGAATTTTAGAGATGTTATGGAGGTGAAGTCTACAGGCTTTTGACAGTGATTGGATTTGGGGCCAAAAGGATAGGTCAGAGTCTAGGATTACACCTAGTATCCTGGCTTAAGGGTAGAGTCTGATAGTTGTAGTATTGATCTTGATGGAAAAGTCATGTAGGAGTGCACGAGGGGGAGGGAACATTATCAGCATCCATTAGTGGATACATCAGTATCTATGTGTAATAAATATAGTAAGCGGGGCTTTGTCAAACCAAATGAAAATGAAAACTATAGAAAAAATCCTACTCATTTTATACATCTATAAAAAAATAAATAATCAAATGTTAGGTTGTATTCATATTAGTAGGATTATTGCACTAGTTTTCATTTGGTTTTGACAGAGCGCTGCTTGCTATGTTTATTACCTGTGCAAGACACTGCATATAGTGCAGGAGAGCTGGAAATGACTTCCAAAAACCCTGCTCTCATAACCCCTCAATTTGATTGGCATACATTGAAATTGGAGATGAAATCTGGGAAACTAAAATGTACTCCCCTACTAACTGCTTAGCTCCTGCAGCAAGGGCAAAGCCCCACTGCAAAGGAGGAACTTTTATTTGTGTAAATGTATACCACTGTTAAAGTAGTAGTAAACCGCCAAGCTAGAAAAAAAAAATTGAGCCCCTATAGATTTTTGCCATAATGTGCACTGCATACTAGCACATTATGAAATACTTACCTTTCAAACGAAGCCCTCCAATGGTGGGTTGTCACTGCTGACAGGGCTTCCATCTTTACTCGGTCTTCCTTCCAGGATCGCGGTCTCCAACCGTTTGAATGGCCTGGGTCCGCAATGACTTCACTCCCGTGCATGTGCATGGTGCTCTGCATTCCGCGGCATACTCTGTGCATGCGCTGGTGACGTCATCAGCTATTGCTGATGTGCATATAGTATCTCCTAAACGGTGTACATATAGAAGATATTCATTGTACCTACAGGTAAGCCTGATTGTAAGCTTACCTGTAGGTACAAGTTAGTACAGATAGTTTGCTACCACTTTAAAATAATGCACTTTTAGTTAATGTAACTTTTTTTGTAACATTGTTACAAACTTTACCAGAAGTAATGGTGGTTCTGAAAAAAAACATTTTTTTTTTCTTTTATCCAACCAGGTTTGAGGAAACATTTAGCCATAGTGATTCAAATGTCCAGAGGAATAAAGTAAAATAGAACATGGGCCCCTAAAGGTCTTACTCACAGGGGCCAAGCCAAAATACTACTGCCTAAGCTAGTGGGGGACCCCCACTAATTTAACTCCTATCCCCTGTACCCTGTGCATGGAAAAGTGGGTATTCTATCAAGGGAAAGTACTCCTATTCCCCCTAACTTCTTCTCTGCCCTTGCTTAAACCATGTCTTCATGGTGGGAAGAAAATTACCCTAAACTAAACTCTCTACCAGGGGTATACTGACCATTTAGTCACTCGGGCACTGCCCGAGGGCCTGGGATCAGTAGGGGGCCCCATGAGATGCCCCTGGTACCTTTCATAGGTTTTTTTGGGTGTGGTTTGAGTGTGGGAGAGGACACATGGGCCCCATTATTTCCTATTGCCCGGGGGCCCCATGAGTTGCTCTCTACCTGTTTCTGACAGCAGGTTTTCCCACAAAACTCCTTTGGTGTGGTTTGCAGGACTTCCAAAATTTAGTCTATTTACTATATTTTCAGTAATGTTGAAACCTAGAGCTTTTTCGGTGCTGTTATTTTTTAATAGGCCTCATGCAGACAGGTCATTTTTCTGTCTCCCCTAGGCATCTTTCCTCCTGGCAGCTGCATTTTGGCAAAAAAAATGCTTGACACTTGTACAAGTGTGTAACGTGTTTAGGCATATATGTGTGTCAAGTGTTTGGGCGTTAATTCATTTCATTGGCCAGAAAAATCTAAGCGCTAAATACACCTAGTGTTAAAATACATTGAGACACGTTTTTATCTGCTAAAACACCAATGCTCCTGTATGCACTGGCAAAGGGTTTTTTACCTGCCTCTAAACTCCCCTGCCTCTAAAAGCCTATGTGTGCATGAACCGGCCTAGGTCAACATGCAGAGGCATTTAGAGGCAGAAAAGAAAAACACCAGACGTCCTTGGAACAGTGGTAAACAAAGTCCAGTGTGGATGAGGTCTTAGGGTGTTTGGGGTCCATTTTAGGATACTATTATTTACATCAATAGCTGTGAGACCTCATTAATAAGTTTTTTGAATACTTTGTTACTGAAAAATCACAATGGTGATGGCAAAGGCTCTCTGAAAGCTGCATTCACACCAGAGCGATTTTCTGGTTGAAGCTTTTAGCTCTAAAACACTCAACAAGCCAAATCTAATTCATTTCAATGGCCCATATGAGCATTCTATTGCCTGAAGCAAAACGCCTGTCACTTGAAAAAAAAAGTACAAGCATTTTTTGGCCTCATAGACTTCAATAGAAACGCCTGAAAATGTTTGACTTGAGTGTTTTACGAACATTTTATCACTAGTTCTCTGCTCAAACAGCAGCTTTCCACCACTAATTTCCTCCCCCTCTCCTCCCCCTTGTGTTTTCTATCGGCTAAACGAAAACACCTGAAGCTGTAAAATGCTTGTAATACGCTTCATTGCTCTAGACCATTTTTCTCAATAGAGACAACGTTGGACCATGTTTGTGCAATATGTATCACCTACAATATCACACTTGCATGTGATAAGGTGACAACACAGGGGCACAGTTGGAAGACAGTTTTCACTTCATAATAGATGTCTCTGAACAAAGACCATTTATAGCAGGATCAAAAAGTATTCTTTTAATAAAAGCTGCCTTTTTTCAAATTATTCAAAACTAATTTGACATTACATCAACATAAAGCTTGCATAAGATTGAATGATTGAATTTAGATCTACTCTAACTTGAGGCAAAAAGTTCATATAAATGAAGCTGCTCACACATCAAGCTTAAAGGAAATCTGCTGTGGGGTGAAAAGTGACTCCACAGGTGCCTCTTACATGACATTCTTCTCTGTATTAACCCTGGCTATCATATGTGAGTTACTCTGGTGCCTTAAGGAATGTAGCAGGGTAACAACATAACTTGCAATGGATCGGTCATTTTAACTCCATTACTTTAATAATGCTCATTTTTTCCTAAACATTTTCAGTTCACCAAGATACACGTTGCATATGGGTTGTTTTTTCACATATGTAGAGAAAGCAAAAAAAAATGCTGAAGTGATAACTTTTAGTAGTTAACTAAAATATTAGAGAATAAAATCTTTTAGAGCTTTCAAGCTTTCTTCAGGTATTAAGACAGATTTGGAGAATTTCATGTTCCCAACTTTGTGGGAACAGTTTAGGGATGATCCCTTCCTGTTCCAACATGACTGTGCACCAGTGCACAAAGCAAGGTCTATAAAGATATGGATGAGCAAGTTTGGGGTGGAGGAACTTGACTGGCCTGCACAGAGTCCAGACCTCAACCCGATAGAACACTTTTGGGATGAATTAGAGTGGAGACTGCAAGCCAGGCCTTCTTGTCCGACATCAGTCCCTGACCTCACAAATGCGCTGCTGGAAGAATGGTCAAACATTCCTATAGACACACTCCTAAACCTTGTGAACAGCCTTCCCAGAAGAGTTGAAGCTGTTATAGCTGCAAGGGGTGGGTCAACTCAATATGGAACCCTACAGACTAAGACTGGGATGCCATTAAAGTTCATGCGCATGTAAAGGCAGGCATACCAATACTTTTGGTAACAGTCTATATCGTACAATCATCTAAAAGAATAAAGGAAGCAATGCTGTTTAGAAAGTGAATAAAATAGAAATTTACCACATATTTCTTCTTCCAAAAACAAAGGAAGCTTGTCTTCTTGATTTTCTGTTGGTAACTTCTGTCATTGGCTTTAACTTTCCAAACGTACTCTGGAAATTTAACAAAAATATACAGTAGGAGATTTGTTAACATACAGAAGAACATGCATATTGTCATTTGAAAGCTAAGGCAAGCCATAAATAGACTGATAAGTGCACAGGAAGTTCCTTGGAGTATTAGTCCATTTTTGGACAGTGAATGGTGTTTGCTAGATAGAGGTGTTCTCTAGTGGATCGAGGTGTTTGAAAATCTCCCTGCAATGAGTCCAATATATTCATCTTATGAGGAGCAGGGAAGAACTGCTCATACGCCACTCTCACTATTAAGTGAGGATCACTTGGTACAGATATCTCCACATATGCTCCTTCTATCTTTTCTCTTCTCCTTGTATTTCAGCTCCTAGATAATCTTTGCAGACAATCACCTACACTTTTCTACAAGCAGTGTTGGAAGTTTTGCGCACCCATCCATCTTTACACTCCCAGGGCTCTTGTAACATCTCTCATTTTTCTCTCCTCTTCTCTACTCACACTGTCACTAAAGCTGTGAAAACACTAGGAGATTTTTGAACAAGTGTTCATACGAACATTTGTAGAAAAAATTATCAGTACATTCAATGAGTTGACAAATGTCATTTGAAAGTACTTAAAAATATAATTTGCTTTTACCAATTGATTTTGGAATGAATGGACTTTACATCCACTGATCAACTTTTGTACAACTACCTTGTTGTATTTTCCCTGCTCGATCGGTGCTGCAGGCTCCCCCTTTCCCCCTTACAATAGTAACCTTTTTTCTGCTGGGGGTTTTTTTTTTTTTTTTACTTTTTCCAGTGACCCAATCCCCCACCACCATTCTGGCCTAAGCTAGGAATCGGGCTTCAGAGGAAAGGGAGATATAGACGACACAAAACCTACCCTTAAATCCCTAATACGCAGGTCATATCCAGTCTGATTAGAAGGGGGATCTGTAAACCTTTCCTCTACAGAGAGCATTGATAATCGAACGTTACTGTCATGGTAGGATGAACGGGGTAAAAAAACTTTACTTTTGCAGGAGACATAGAAAAGCAAATTGCAGATTGCATCATAGACATATTTTTTAAATTTGGCCATAGTTACACTTTTACCCCTTCCTGTCCTCCCAGGTATCCCTTTAAGCAGTTCTGAATGCCCAGGGGCTTGGAAAAATTGATGTAATGTGACCAAGCCATTCCAGCCAGCTACGATCTTTAGTCTAGACCAGTGGTGGGCAACCTTTTTTTTCAACTGAGCCAAATCTCGCCAAAACCATGATTGAAATTTATTTTGAGAGCCACATTTTTAAAACTGAAAATACATCTCCCATATAGTAATTCATCCCCCATAGTAATTCATCCCCCATATAGTAATTCATCCCCCGTAGTGTAATTCATCCCCCATAGTGTAATTCATCCCCCATAGTAATTCATCCCCCATAGTAATTCATCCCCCATATAGTAATTCATCCCCCATAGTAATTCATCCCCCATATAGTAATTCATCCCCCATAGCAATTCATCCCCCGTATAGTATTTCATCCCTCGTATAGTATTTCATCCCCCGTATAGTATTTCATCCCCCATATAGTATTTCATCCCTCATATAGTAATTCATCCCTCATATAGTATTTCATCCCCCATATAGTAATTCATCCCTCATATAGTATTTCATCCCTCATATAGTATTTCATCCCCCCATATAGTATTTCATCCCTCATATAGTATTTCATCCCCCCATATAGTATTTCATCCCTCATATAGTATTTCATCCCCCCATATAGTATTTCATCCCTCATATAGTAATTCATCCCTCATATAGTATTTCATCCCCCCATATAGTATTTCATCCCTCATATAGTATTTCATCCCTCATATAGTATTTCATCCCCCCATATAGTATTTCATCCCTCATAAAGTAATTCATCCCTCATATAGTAATTCATCCCCCATATAGTATTTCATCCCTCATATAGTATTTCATCCCCCCATATAGTATTTCATCCCTCATATAGTAATTCATCCCTCATATAGTATTTCATCCCCCCATATAGTATTTCATCCCCCCATATAGTATTTCATCCCTCATATAGTAATTCATCCCTCATATAGTAATTCATCCCTCATATAGTATTTCATCCCTCATATAGTATTTCATCCCCCCATATAGTATTTCATCCCTCATATAGTATTTCATCCCCCACAGTACTATTCCCCCCCCCCCCCTTCTAGTAAGCCAAGTCCCCCGTGTCAATTCACTTACCTTTTGCGTTCCTCTCGCTGTCTTCCCGCGCCGTTCGGGTCTTCAGGGCGGACTGTGAGAGGAGCCTAGCTCCCCTCCCCTCACGTTCGGCACGCTGCCCCGCCTACACACATCCTGACAGCCACATGCGCAGGCCGGATTAAAAGGTCCGCGCGGACTTTTGGGGCTGCCAACCGAGAGGAGGCAGGGGAGCGGCCGACCGAGAGGAGGGAGGGGAGCAGGCGCCCGGCACACAGAAGAGCCGCATTAGACTGGGTAAAGAGCCGCATGTGGCTCGCGAGCCGCGGCTTGCCGACCACTGGTCTAGACCGAGAGCTGTCTTTCTGCTGGGAGTACAGAGTAAGCACGCTTGTAGGGCATAAACATCGGCCGGCCAGGGACTTATATGTGTGGCCTGTGGGTGTTAAAGCCCTTTTGCTGCTGCCTATATGTATTGGATGGTTGTAAGGGGGTTAAGGTATACTGTGCCAGGTAAAATGAAGTTTACATTCTCACTTCAGCAGGACATATACTAAAATTGGAATGATACAGAGAAGATTAGCATGGCCCCTGCGCAAGGATGACACACAAATTTGTGAACCTTTCCATATTATCTCTCACATGGTACACAGCTGTTATTTGTTGATGACTTAAACCTTTAATAAAAAATATTTGAATAAAAATGAATTTTATACAGCATGTTTTGGATACAAGGAATGCATCTCTCCTTATTTGATTTCCCGAGGTTAGTCCTTAGAAAAAATAAATAATGCCAATACAATAGGGAAAGGAAGGATGAAGGAAGCTAACTTGGATGTAAGAAAAGTAGATTTTTACACAGATGTTTTACAGCTGCTATGTAAACTGTAGTGGATTGTGATAGACAGTCCACGTTCTATTAGATGATCAGTAAAATGACAATTTTATAGTCTTGCTACTCTCTGCTTCTCGCTCTCTAAATTCCTTACTCTCTTAAGAAAACAATCAGATATAGGGCAACGGAACAATGATAATCAAAGATGGTGCCTTCATCCGGAGTCTCACCCTAGGTGACTCATTAGAAGAAAAGTATCTTTTAATGTAAACAACCCCCATAAAAGGGAATGAGTCGTTTTGGTGACAATGATTGGAAGATATCAACACGGATGGAAGAACACGCAGGAAATCTAGGGGACTTTTCACCCAATCATCGTATATGCTTCGCCTGCGTCATGAGACTTATAAATGTTACTGTTATTTCCTCAATAAAGTAGAAATTAGGAAGTTGGCAAACTGCATTTTGTGCCAGTGTCTTACTTCCACGTGCACGTATTCTCACATTAATTAGGCTCACTGGTAGATCACAACAGCTGTGGTCGGTAAGTGATCACATCCAAAACAAAATCTATGTAAAATCTATGTTAAATACATACACTACAGCTTTATTAAATGTGTATTTGTCTGTCTTTATAATATATAAGTGGGGGGTTGAAGACCCAAAAGAAAATCATTAAAAAATATATATCATTCAATTGGGCACTTACTCAGGTGTGAGATCTGCTCTCACTTCCTGTTATGTCTTAATTCAGGAAGTGAAGGAAAACTCTGCAATGGGACATAAACAAAAAAAACTTTGTTTTTTTTACCAGTCTTTACTCTGTATAAATGAAACAAAGAGTTTTGGCTTTAGATATTGTGAAAGCTGTTCTAAAGGTAGAAATTGTTTTACCTAATGCATTTTCTCTTCTGTGTGCAGCTTCTCCCCCCAGCTCCGCTTATATTTGTCTGAGCCCAATCTTGATCCAGCAATGTGCACGAGAACAGCGGCTCTCTCAGATCTCTCGTCTCTGTCTCTCCAACCTCATTGGCTCAGAGACAGCAGTGGGAGCCATTAGCTCCTGCTGCTGTTAATCACAGCCTGTGAGGAGGGTGCAGAAGGCGGGGCTGAGATCTGCTCTGTGTCCATGGGGACACAGAGCATGGCTCAGGAATGAGCACACACGAATGCCCCCAAAGCAAGCAGCTTGCTATGAGGCACTCGGCAGAGGGGAGGAGCCAGAGGGATCCCTGAAGAGGAGGATCGGGGCACAGAGCAAAACCATTACAGTAAACAGAGTAGGTAAGTATGACATGTTTGTGCTTAACCTCCCTAGCAGTATGATTATTTCAGATTTTTGGTGCTGAAAGCGGTACCATTATTTTGCATGGAAATATGTAGTTTTTTTTTATTGTAGACCTGTAATTTTTAGGAATAACTCACTGAAATCTGTCCGAACAAGAGTCTATTAAACATCCTGGGTAGGATAAAATTTGAAACACGAAATCATAAATTATAATTTAATAAATAATCATAAAAAATAATAATATAATAATAATACATTTAATTCAATAATACAATCAAACCTAAAACACTGAAATTTGAAATATAGCGCCAAGTTCGCACATTGCTGAGCAAAGTCGCAAAATCGTTTTCAGTGTCTGATGACGAATTTCCCCCACGAATCATTATCACTCAATTCTGCAAGTGGTTCTAATTTACTATCGCTGTTCTCTAGCTGATCTAAACCCGCTTTTGACCTAAAGGGACGCTTTTTGGACGCCATGGACGTTTCTCAGTTTCCAGGCAGAAAGAACAGAAAAAATGCAGGCAGGGCACAGGACAAAGCACTAGAGAGAAAAAGTATGTGAAATGGGTTGAAATAGCAATGTTTTACTATGAAAAATGTGTTTTGAAAAAAATGACATTTTTAAAAATTTTTAAATTTCCCGCCGCCGGCGGCGCCCGTACGTCCCGACGTCACAGGGACCGGAACACAGAAGCCGGATGCCAGCATCGGCCGGAGGAGATGGCCGGGGATGCTGCAGGGGACACATCGCGGGAGCGAAGGACAAGGTGAGTGCTGCAGGGACTCCCTATGCAGCGCCGCATGGTAAGCCAATGTGTAGCTTGGGGTTACTGCTTTTGGCACTGACATTTTACCCCGAGCTACACTTGGGAATACCGTTAGGGAGGTTAAAAAGAAAAAAAATATATATATATCCTTTACAATGCTTTACAATACCTTTGTCATTTAGTTTGTCATTTAGTGGATCTCTTGACTTGATTGTCGCATCCATTGTACTCTTTCTAAAAGATATAAATTCATACAAAATAAACTTTTAAAATCAGTATGAATCAAGGCTCTGAGCGTGTACAGTTAAATTTCAGTGTATGCTTCAGGCAGTTGTTAAAAAGAAAATCCATACCAAAGATTAGTAAATGTTTTAAAGTATGCTTCATTGAAATTCTAATCTGTTAAAATAAACATAAATGGGTGTGTGTGTGTGTGTATGTGTGTTTATATATTTGAGCACATCATGCTCATCTGCAGGACTTCTCCTGAGCTTCTCCCATCCTATTGAACTTTCTACCCCAATCTCTCTGGCTATCTCCTAATCTATCCACCTTTAGGCAGTCCCTGAAAACCCTTCTCTTTAAAGAAGCCTATTCTGCTTCTAACTAGTAATCTGCCTTTTATTTCCTCCATCAGCTCATCCCCCAAAGCTATTACCTTTTTGTATCACTCAACTCTTCCTCCTAGATTGTAAGCTCTAACGAGCAGGGCCCTCTGTTTCCTCTTGTACCAAATTGTATTGTAACTGTAATGTCTACCTTCATTTTGTAAAGTGATGCGCAAACTGTCGGTGCTATATAAATCCTGTATAATTATTTATATATATATATATATATATATATATATATATATACACACACTACTAAAAGCATACTGTATGTTTGTGTATCACTTTAGCTTTAGGACAGGCAACAACATGCATGTCCCCCATCATACTGATACCCTCCACTGTGCCGGTTAACACTGCATAACAGCTGGCAAAATAAAGAAAATGAGGCAATCAAACAACATATGTATATGGCAAGGAAGGACTCAGATGCAATGAAAAAGAAATGCAATCGACATGGAATAGATGAACAGATGTCATTTGTATGTTGAGATATAAGCAATGTTTGTTGCGGGTGGGGGTAAAGGAAGGATGTTTTATCACCTATTGGAATATTAATTGATACTTTTCTTCCTTTTCTTTTCGCAGTGCTTCTTGGACAAATTAGATCAATGTTTTATCCTAGTGCTGAGCCATCAGAATCACTCTGATTGTCCCAGAAGTGCTGTGGAAAGAAGAGGCAGAAGACAGGGAATTCAAGTCCCCAGATCACTCTACCAGCTGCGTGTGCACTGACAGCTCATCACCCACAAGGTAAGTACAGTGGGGCCAAAGGTGTACAATGTTAGTTCACCTTTTCATTTTTTCTGAAAAAGTGAACTTACACTTTAAGGGTGGTATGAACTATATAAACCTTATTTGGAAGGACTGTCTCCTTTTTAAGACCACATCATTCTGTCCCTAATGCAGTCTCAGTTATCCCTTTTTTGGTCTGATGTGTACATCTCCATACAAAATGTACTATGCAAAATTTGATCATTGGGTGGCCCTGTTGGCACTCTACTGACCGACATCCTTTGATCTGAAAATCAAAGCAGCTGGAGGGAAATTGCTGACCAAATGGCTGCATCTGCCCAGATGTGCTTGGGGTGCCCACTATCAGAATAAAATAGCCAGCAGGGGATATTCCTACATTCACATTGTTCTGTGTGGATGGGATAATCCCAATAGATTTATTTTGTTCTGCCATGTGAGAGAAATCTTAGTAAGTGGCCAGCTTTACACTAGTAACTACACTAGTTAACATCCAGTACTATGCATCTGTAGCTGTATGAGGAAGCTTTGGCTTGGGAAGCAAACAGCAAACTGGCCCTTTTATACTAGGAAGAGGCTTCTCTGTGCCATGCAAATTGTGCCATGGTACTACATTCATTTGGTGAGTATGGTGGATTGATCTTAAAGAACATGGATTACAACTCTTTACATCTTCCAACATTAAATTCCTTTACACGTCTCCTTTACTCAACTGAAATTCCAGAGCTGGAAAGGAAATTGGTGGTGGAAGACGTCCCTTTTCCAGATGCTGTGACTACATGTCTGAACAGGAGCATATAACTATATAGTACTAGCATGCATCAGTGTTTGCAGGTCCAACTCTGACTGATGTCTGAATAGTGAAGTATCTCAAGTCAGGGCCACCAACCAAATATACAGTATTCTATTTGCAATGGTCTGGGAGGTCAACTGTCCCTCTGCCCCTAAGCCATTTCTCCCTTGCCATTGTGAAAGAAAAAAGTCACAAATGTTTTCATGTAAACTCTTATTATTACTATTATTATAATACAAGATTTATATTGTGCCAACAGTATGCACAATGCTTATTATTATTATACAGGATTTATATAGCGCCAACAGTTTGCTCAGAGCTGTACATAATAACATTATAATGAGAGACAGTACACGAGACAGTACAGTAACAATACAATTCAATACACAAGGGGTTCGAGGGCCCTGCTCCTTGGAGCTTACAATCTAGGAGGGAGGGGATGGTGGTACAGGAGGAAATAGCTGTAGGGGATGGAGTGGTAGGAAGAGTGGAGGAGTTCAGTAATTAGCTGAGGGCAGGGTAGGCTTCCCTGAAGAGATACAGTTGCCAGAAAAAGTATGTGAACCCCTTGGGATTACGTGGAGTTTTGCATGAATTGGGCATAAAATGTGCTCTGAACGTCATCTAAGTCACAACAATAGAAGAACACAGTCTGCTGAACATAATACTACACAAACATTAGATGTTGCTATGGTTTAATTGCACATAACATGTAAACATTCACAGTGCAGGGAGGAAAAAGTATGTGAGGCCCTAGCTTAATGACTTCTCCCAGAGCTAATTGGAGCCAGGAGTGAGCCAACCTTGACTCCAATCAGTGTGATGATATTGGATGTGTTGCTGACAGCTGTCCTGCCCTTAAAAAACACACACCTGTTTTGGGTTTACTGGTTTCAAGAAGCACTGTCTGATGTGAACCATGCCTCGCAGAAAAGAGCTCTCAGAAGACCTACGATCAAGAATTGTTGACTTGCATGAAGCTGGAAAGGGTTACAAAAGTATCTGCAAAAGCCTTGATGTTCATGTGTCCACGGTAAGACAGACTGTCTACAAATGGAGAAAGTTTAGCACTGTTGCTACTCTCCCTAGGCATGGTCGTCCTGCAAAAATGACTGCAAGAGCACAGTGCAGAATGCTGCATGAGGTAAAGAAGAATCCCAGAGTGTCAGCTAAAGACCTACAGAAATCTCTGGCACATGCTAACATTTTTGTTGACACATCTACAATAAGGAAAACATTAAAAAATAATGGAGTACATGGGAGGACACCACGGAGGAAGCCATTGCTGTCCAAAAAGAATATTGCAACACGTTTGAAGTTTGCAAAAGAGTACCTGGATGTTCCACAGCACTACTGGCAAAATATACTGTGGACAGATGAAACCAAGATTGAGTTGTTTGGGAAGAACACACAACACTATGTGTGGAGAAAAAAAGGCACAGCATACCAACATCAAAACCTCATCCACACTGTAAAACATGGCGGAGGGAGCATCATGGTTTGGGGTTGCTTTGCTGCCTCAGGGCCTGGACGGATTGTTGTCATTGATGGGAAAATGAATTCCAGAGTTTATCAAGACATTTTGCAGGAAAACGTACGACCATCTGTCCGCCAACTGAAGCTCCGCAGAGGATGGGTGATGCAACAGGACAATGACCCAAAGCATACAAGTAATTCAACAAAACAATGGCTGCAACAGCACAGAATACGCCTTCTGGAGTGGCCCAGTCAGAGTCCTGACCTCAACCCGATTGAAATGCTGTGGCATGACCTTAAGAGAGCGATTCACACCAGACATCCCAAGAATATTGCTACACTGAAACAGTTTTGTGAAGAGGAGTAGTCCAAAATTACTCCAGATCGTTGTGCAGGTCTGATCTGCAACTACAGGAAACATTTGGTTGAGGTTATTGCTGCCAAAGGAGGGTCAACCAGTTATTAAGTCCAAAGGTTCACATACTTTTTCCTCCCTGCACTGTGAATGTTTACATGTTATGTGCAATTAAACCATGGCAACATCTAATGTTTGTGTAGTATTGTGTAGTTTGTGTAGTATTATGTTCATCAGACTGTTGTGACTATTGTGACTTAGATGATGTTCACAGCACATTTTATGCCCAATTCATGCAAAACTCCACGTAATCCCAAGGGGTTCACATACTTTTTCTTGCAACTGTAGGTTTTCAGAGTGCACCTAAAGGTGAGGAGAGTAGGTGATAGTCTGATGGATTGGGGTAGGGAGTTCCAGAGGATGGGGGAAGCCCTGGAGAAGTCCTGGAGACAGGCATGAGAGGAGGAGACCAGGGAACTAGAGAGTAGGAGGTCTTGTGAGGAGTGGAGAGTACATTTTGGGTGGTATTTAGATACCAGATCGGTGATGTAGTTTGGGGTAGTATTATGAACAGCTTTATACGTTAATGTTAGTATTTTAAATTTTATCCGTTGGGCAATCAGAAGCCAGTGGAGGGTTTGCCAGAGAGGGGTGGCAGAGACTGAAGGGGTGAGGTGAGGGGTAGAGAGATAGATTTGCGTGTCGTCGGCATAGAGATGGTAGTTGAAGCCGTGAGAGTGTATCAGTTGGCCAAGGGAGGAGGTGTAGATGGAGAAGAGAAGGAGCCCGAGGACAGAACCTTGAGGGACCCCAACAGAGAGGGGGAGTGAGGGGGAGGTGGCAGCGTTATAGGTAACACTGAAGGAGCGCTGTGATAGATAGGAAGAGAGCCAGGAGAGAGCAGAGTCTCTGAGGCCAAGAGAGTGGAGTTTTTTGAGGAGGAGGGGGTGGTCAACCGTGTCGAAAGCCGCAGAGAGGTCGAGGAGTTGGAGCACTGAATAATGGCCATTAGCTTTGGCGGTTAGCAAGTCATTGGTGAGTTTGAGTAGGGCAGTTTTGGTGGAGTGTAGGGGGCGGAAGCCAGACTGTAGGGGATCAAGGAGGTTGTTGTCGGTGAGGTGGGAACTCAGGCGATGATAGACTAAGCGCTCTAGGAGTTTGGATGTAAATGGTAGCAGGGAGATGGGTCTAAGGTTGTTCAGGTCGGTGGGATCCAGGGAGGGTTTTTTAAGTACGGGAGTGATGTGCGCGTGCTTTAGAGGGGAGGGGAATGTGCCAGTAGAGAGGGAAAGATTAAAGATGTGTGTGAGGGAGTGTAGGATGGAGGAAGAGTGTGATCGTAGGAGTTGTGAGGGGATGCAGTCAAGGGGACAGGTGGTGAGGCGGGCTTCAGAGAAGACCTTAGTAACCTCTTCAGTGGTAGCGAAGTCGAAGGAGTGGAGTGTTGAGGGGGCTTTAGGGTGAGAAAAGCTAGGTGGGGTGAAAGTCTGGGCAGTGGCAAGGTTGAGGGAGTGGAGTGTTGAGGGGGTTTTAGTGTGAGGGATGCTAGGTGGGGTGGAAGTCTGAGCAGTGACGATGTCCCTACGAATTGCGTCGATCTTGTTTTTATAGCTCTTTTTTGCCTTTTATAAATCTACAAATGCAATTCAATGGAAAATGAATGGCTATATGAATGACAACAAGGTAATGATAACACATAAGCAATGCCATTTGGTTTGGATACGCACCTCTCTTTCAGCAAAAACTGTTTCTAGTTTTCCTTTAAAGTCAGGTAATGAACAAGGTAGAAAAATAATAGCTCACCAAGCATACATAGCTATAGATAGTTACAAAACAATATCACAACACTATTTAGAAAATTCTTGGAAGAAAAGCAACTCTCTTGAGCTAGCTATTGTTAATTTTGGGCAGATATGTTACTCTAAGATCTATTTTCATGTCTTTATACTGGACTGCGCATAATACCATGTACCGTAAGTTGATCTCTAACTAGATAAAACTAAGCACTAAATTATAGTAAAGTAATATCAGTAGAAAAGGATTAAAGAAAAGCTCAAATAAACACTAACATAACCAGTGAACTATGTTGAGAGAATAAACAGAAAATGAATATACGCAATCTCTAAAGAATTCAGGTGCCTTAATCTTGCGCAATTTGTAATAATACATGTATATATGGAGTACTATACCAGGCACAATAGAGTTGATGTATAGAGTACATGAAATTCAGTATCACCGAAACCATTGTACAGTTGGACTCTATCTAAAGATCAAAGTCATTTTGAACTGTTTGGGACTATATTGATCAGACTGTTAGAAAGCTTTAACATACATTTTCAGTACTATACAGTACATTGTGCTACTTTTGTGCTATTAGACGCACATAGCTGTGAACAGTCACTTTCAGCCACTCATGTCTATAGGTGGCTCTATGCATTTCCAGGACATCCCAAGCACCAGAAGTAGGCAGCGTATTTATATATTTAAATTCTAACACAAAGAACAAAAACCCTGCAATTATTTATAGTTGTCATGGAAATTTTGTATTTACAGGTTGAACTTTAAATGTGTCATATATTAGTGTTATTCATATGTCTCTCGTGTGGCTTAATTAAAGCTCTGAAGGCTGCAATTGGGCCATGCGCATTTACAATGTATGTATTACAGTACTCAGCTCGGTAACGGATGAGATGGCAGATCTGCGCTTATAGACCGGCGTGTATACCACCACGGCATTCGATGCGAATGCCGCCGGCGGTAGGCCGCGGGCCTGTATCCACATATCAGCAGCATAGTACCACATGGACTTCGTACCGCAAGGCGCCAAGCAGTTCGAACTCCGTGTGTAGGCTCATCTTACAAGCCATTACCGACCTGAAACTGTATCTGGATGGATGTGTTTTAATAAAGATCGTATCGGGCCCATTCAGATACAGACTGGCACTGTTTAATCTAGGGGATGCTTGTACAGAGAATTTATATACCACTAGGAACTAATAAGAATGGGAAGTTTGCTCTCCTCAGAGAGCTCATGGAGGGAGGGGAGGACTGGTGATAGATAAGAGGAAAGGCTACGCTCCAATCGGAATGTACATCCTGTGTATAGGCACTCCCCATGCATTGTTCTGTGGGAGGGGATTGACCTGACTCATGTGGGGGGCGTGTGTGTGTTTGTAATAAAAATCGGAGGCTGGGGTTGGATCCGTCTCTATGTGAATTCCAACAGCAACCTGAGAGTGTCGTGTGATCATTCCTGGGTACCTAGAGCTCCATTTCCCGACATCTCGAGATAGCTAACACAGTTGGAGGTGCAGGAATCGTGGAGTTTAGCTGCAGTCACGGTAAGCGAAGTTCGCACAGCTTTATGGGGGATTGCTGCGCATCCAACTGCGAGTACTCACGGTAAGGAGAAATTCGTTAAAGGCGAATTTCCAAGACATAGTATAAGTAAGTGTTTGTACTAAACATTTCTAAGGCTTCCTGTACAAGGGGGCATTTGCCTGTACATCATAAATATGCTGTGTACTCACTGCTTTTCTGCTTCTTCACTTCAAACAGGAACTTTATTCAGAGAAAAAAAAATAGAGTTTACCATAGATGCAGCTACAAACATATAAACACTACCATCTACTGGTTGAAGAATATATCTTTACTGAATGCTGATGTTGCTGTTACACAACATACATTGTATTCCAACACCCCTACTCAACAACTACTATTAGTCCCATTTTGGATCTCTGTTCAATAAACTCTGTAAGTGTCCATGTCTGCAGTTCACAAAGAGATGTCATCTCTTCATCAGCAGCTTTGATCCACTTTTATTTCCCATGGGTTGGAAGTCTTTGCATCTCATCCCATGAATCTGGCTCTGGTTTTAATACTACGTGAGCAACGTATGGCACACATTTGGCTGAGATGTCTTTTTGCTTCTGATGGATTTCCTGATTGAAGCTTCTTGTGGCCTGGTTTCTTCTTTTACAGTGTTTGGATTATCTGTGTTAATTTCTATTTCTGTGTCACTTTGTTGCTTATTTTCTTGTAGCACTGATGTGGAATTTCCCTCAGTTTGAAGCATTGTGTTCATTCATGAAATTTTGAAAACACTGTAGTTTCATCGACAGTTTTACTTCTACTGATGGTTACCTTGTTTGTGTCTTGGTGTAGAACTCTGTATCCCTTTTGAGATTCACTGTACCCCACAAGTACACCTTCCTTTGCATGAGCATCCCAATTTGTATGTTTTTCTTTTGGAATGTGCACATAGGCTTTGCTTCCAACAGTTTTAGATGGTTCAAATTTGGGACCTTTCCATTCCACAGTTCATATGGAGTATTCCCAGCTGATTTTCCTGGTAGTCGATTTTGGAGATAGCATGCTGTCATAATTGCCAGGTTGGCTTATCTGCATCAAACAGCATGGTTCTTCCACTCTCACATAGCGTACGGTTCAATCTTTCTGCAACCCCGTTTTGTTCTGGGTTGTATGCCACAGTAGTTTGAAATATTATGTTATGCTTTCTGAGAATCGCCTGTGTGTTATCATCTGTATATTTAGTGCCATTGTCTGTGGGCATTACACATTTTGCCAAATTTTTTGCTTACTTGAGCCAAATACTTTTCAAGTTTCTCTGGTGCTTCACTTTTATTGTGTAACATATAGTGAAGTATACTTGGAGTATTCATCTATAAAAGTGAGAAAACACCTTCTTTCCTGGATTAAATTTTTCCATTAGACCACAAAGATCTGAATGAATTAGGTCCAGAGGTTTTGTATTGTGCTTTGGAAAGGCTTTTCTTGTAATTTTTCCTTTTATACAGTTGGTGCATTTCATTGTTTGATCACATAGACTAATTTTTATTTCACTTGCATAGTCATTCTCCATTAATTTTCTTCATTATGTAAAAACTTCTGTGCCCAAGTCATCTGTGTCATGTGCGAATGCAGTTTGAATGTTTTTCCTCCTTGGCAGTATTAACCACCTCATTGCAGTTCAGCTGATACAGTTTATCTGTAATTTTAGCATTTACAGGTAAGATATTCCCTTTTGTGATGGCACAACTGTCATCTTGGAAGGTCACTACATTGCTTTGTTTGATGAGCTTCTTGACGGACAAAAAATTAATTTCAGTAGGGACATCCAGGACATTTTTCACATATAGCTTTCTGGTGAGACTCTGGAAAATAGGACAGTAAAGAAAACCATTTCTTATTCCTTCTGATTGCATTATTTACCCATTAGTTGTGGTGATTTGTTTTCTGTTTTACTCTGGTAAATGTGAATAAAGAAATTTATGTCATTTGTCATGTGACTTATAGCTCCTGAATCAACAACCATGCCTGCAAAAATGAGGTGAAACTTTTGGATTCAAAAACAAATTCATTATCTGAAGAAAGATCAGTTTCTTCCTGCACACTTTTGGCCTTTTGTAGTTTAGTTTTTTTTTTAGCATTCTAGCTTCCCAGATTCCGCAATCTGCTTTTAAATGGTCTTGTTTCTGGCACACAAAACATTCACTTGTTTCATGTTGCAAGTTACTGTTTTTACCTATTTTTTGGTCTTTGAAGCAGACTTTGCAACAGAAGCACCGTCTCTATTAATGCTTTCTGTTTCTTTTCCTCCCCATTCTTCTCATAGTTGCCGTTTTTACTAAAGGCAGATGAATCCATCTTCCTTTACTTCCTGGAACTCTGCCTAGAATACTGGGTCTACCTCCTGCAACATATTACAGGAAATTCCAAAGATTTATCTGTGAGGTCAAGACTACATCACCAGTGCCTCATTCAATCAGGAAGTGGAAAAACAGTAATCATAAGTAAATGCAAAAAAAGTTTGTTTAACAATTCAGAGAGTAATGATTCACACTCTGAATGGTCTAGGGTTGTCAGTGGTGTACTCCAAGGTTCAGTGTTGAGACCCTTACTTTTTAATATATTTATAATGATCTGGGGTCTGGGATTATAAATACCATTTCAGTCTTTGCAGATGACACCAAGCTGTGCAGTGGAATAACGTCCTTACAGGATGACGAGCCGACCTTAATGCACTGTTTAATTGGGCAGCTATGTGGCAAATGAGGTTTAATGTTGATAAATTTAAGGTTATGCACTTGGGGGCTAAGAATATGCATGCAACATACATACTAGGGGGGGTACAACTGGGGGAATCAATGGTGGAGAAGGATCTGGGGGTTCTGGTAGATCACAGTTTAAAGCTGTGTTTTTTTTAAGCGAGCAAAATCCTGGTAAATCACAAGCTTAAAGGCATGCAATGCCAAGCTGCAGCTTCTAAAGCGAGCAAAATCCTCTCTTGTATTAAAAGAGGTATAGACTCCAGAGAGAGAGAGATCATTTTACCCCTGTACAAATCATTACTAACGTCTCATCTGGAATATGCAGTTCAATTTTGGGCACCAATTCACAAAAAGAACATTGGGGAACTGGAGAAAGTACAGAGAAGGGCAACCAAACTGATAGGAGGCATGGAGGAGCTCAGCTATGAGGAAAGATTAGAGGAACTGAATTTATTCTCTTTTGAGAAAAGGTGATTAAGGGGGGATATGATCAACATGTATAAATACATCAGTGGTTCATATAGTGAACTTGGTGTAGAGTTATTCACCCTGAGGTCATCACAGAGGACCATGGGGCACTCTTTACGCCTGGAGGAAGAGATTTAATCTCCAAACACGGAATGTGGAATAGACTCCCAATGTGGAGTTGGTTCTGGATTGCTTTAAAAAAGTCCTGGACTCTTTCTTAGATACACAGAAAATAACTGGATACTAACATTTATAGGTAAAGTTGATCCAGGGAATATCTGATTGCCTCTCAGGGGGAACAGGAAGACATTTTTTCCCCTGCAGGAGCAAATTGGTTCATGCTTTGCCTGTTTTTTTTGCCTTTCTCTGGATCAACTGTGGGTTATTTGTAGGATTATATCTTTTTTTTTTAATGTTTGAACTGGATGGACTTTTGTCTTTTTTCAGCCAGACTAACTATATAACTATGTAAAAATGAAATGTAAGGGGATGAGCTCAGGTGTGTTCGGATACTAGTCCAAACCCTCCTGAGCTATGCTGCCAGGCAACTGTTATTGCAGGCCACTGATAATAAGTGACCGAGGCATCTTGCCCAGCACCACGTTTACAAGGGGAATGCATAAGCATGGCTGTGGGCCAGGGAATGCTTTGGCTGCTTATGATTGGCAGTCGGCAGTGACAGTGTCTTGCCTGAGCTCACCCTTGATCATCTTGCATAGCTGTATGCTGCTGTATTTTTAGTGAAACATGAAAGGTCCATTTTGAGGATTGAAACACCAGCCAATATCAATTTTTGTATGGGACTTGAGGAGCAACATACCCTCTCCTTTACCCTGGAAAGTACAGGGGCCAGCATCTGGGAAGGGAAAAATAAAGCACAAGCCTCTCAGAGGAAAAAGGAGAGGACACAGAACTGAACTGACTATAAAAACTAGTAGGGACCATAGTAAAAAAAACAAAACAATGTAGATAGAAGGATTAGATTGAGGCACTGGACCAGATAGGGGAACAGGAACTGAAAGTGACAAGGAACAAAGCAGTAACTGGGCATAACAAAAAAGGCACCCTGCTGGATCAAACAGCATATCTTTACATTGTACAGATCACATTTTTTTGGACCAATCACCTTATAACTTATAAAAAGGAATCTCAGGAAGCATTGATATGAACATACTGGGGTCAATGATAACAACAGAAGGGCTTTACCTGTACAACTGTGCTGTGTTGTAAACCTGTCACTCAATTCACTTGCTTTGCTTGCCTACTCAGAGAGAAAACTCTTCCAGCTCTTGCCTTCTTTGCGCTAGGTTACATAAGCCTGTTCTCTCTATTGCAATGCTTCTTTTATATGCAGGGTGAAGTAATTGTTGGGCCAAAACAAAAGAACCATTGTTGCTTCTTATTTATGTAAATGCTGACTTGCTGGACAACTCAATCCAAATTCCTTCTCTCACAAAGCTACATTAGTGAATGAGCTAGTAACATCTTTTAGGTTGTTATCCTTTAACAAGCTATTAAAACTGAAGTTTAGTGAAATATATTTTTGATATCAGTACCATGGTACTTAAAATGAATGAAAAGTGTCCTTTGTGCTGGTGGCTGTTATGTTTGTTGAAATCTTCAATCCTCTGCCCCCAGATGGAGGTTAATACAAGCCGTTGAACCTGTCAAAAAGTGCCAACTATGCCTGCTCTTTCCTCCCTCTTCTCCATTCAGGGCCCAGATAAGGAGTGCCTGCTCCTCTGTCCTGGCACTGCAACTCTCCTGGATCGAGTCTGCAGGATCACTACTGTGTAATGTTAGTTTACCCACCCCCTAACTCTTCCCAGCAAAGAATGTGGGTAGGAGGAAGGTAAGCAAACACTGCAAAGTGGTGATTTGACAGGCAATGGCATCCCAAGTGCGGGGCCTCAAAGCTGCAATCCCATACTCCTGCAGCAAGGGACATCTGTCCCTGCCATCTGCCTGTGAAAACTGCCAGCTTCTACTAGG
This sequence comes from Staurois parvus, assembly GCF_062004578.1. Classification (NCBI taxonomy): domain Eukaryota; kingdom Metazoa; phylum Chordata; class Amphibia; order Anura; family Ranidae; genus Staurois; species Staurois parvus. The sequence goes on along the minus strand of NW_028318337.1, from coordinate 874,404 downwards.
CTGCTCCTAGGGTGGTTGGAGGGTTGGAGACATAACTGGGGGTGGGGGGGAGAACAACAAACACTTGTGCTGAGTAGGAAAGTATTTGAGCTAGGAGGGGGGAGGAGAAGAAGAATAATGCTAGGAGGGGGGTTTGGGGGAGAAATATGTGCAAGGAGGGGGATTGAGGAAGAGAGGATTTGTGCTGGGAGGAGGAATTTTATTAGTTGTGTAAGAGTTGTTTTAGGAGGCAACAATGGTGGTGGTGGGGGGGCAGTGGATTTGTGCTGGGGTGATTTTGGGGAGGGGGGTGCTAGGAGGGGCGGGATTTGTGCTATGAGGAGGGATTTGGGAGGGAAACTTTGTGCTAGCAGGCAGTATTTGGGGAGATTTGTGCTGGGATAGGGGAAATTGTGTGTGTGTGTGTGGGGGGGGGGGCGGGGTTTATGCTTAGAGGGGAATGGGGGGCAACATTTTGTGCTAGGTTGGGGATTTCAGCTGGGGGAGGGGGGATTTGTACTGAAAGAGGGGGAATTTTTGTTAGGGGAGAATCTTGGCTTGCAAAGTGAATTTATGCTTAGGGGGCAAGTGCTGGTTCACATATATGCAGAGTGGTTGCGGTTTGAACCGCATCTAATCCGCATGACATTTGAAATAACATTGCTTTCTATGGTGCCTTTTCACATATGTCCTGTGCACCGGCAGTACAGATTCAGTGCAGTTTGAAAAAGAGTTCTGTACGATTTCTCAGCAGTGCGGTCTAGTTCATGTGCAGATTACAGGCTATTGACTTCTAAGGGAACCGTTTCTAAACCGCATATGTGTGAACAGGATAAAATCCTGACCTAATCCTGTCCTGAACCTAATGTAAACCTTACATGAACCGCTGATCAACTACTGTATCAATTACCTGTGAAGCCTGAACTTCAATCCGCAACGTACCTGTGTGAATCAGCTCTAAGTGTGCACATTTGTGTTCACATTTTTTTGGGAGGGGGAGGGAATTTTTGTTGACATACAGTCATGGCCAAAAATATTGGCACCCTAGCATTTCTGTCAGAAAATGCACCACGTCTCCCAAAAAATAGTTGCAATTACAAATGTTTAGGCATTCTCATGTTTTTTTTGTTTGTATTGGTATGACACAAAAGTGTAGAAACAAAAAGCCAAATCTGACACATTCCATGCAAAACTCCAAAAATGGACTGGACAAAATTATTGGCACCTTCTCAAAATTGTAACAGATAATTGCATTCCAAGTTTGCGATGCTCCTGTAATTTGTAATTAAACTCACCTGTATAAATTAACAGATGATGACAATGTAGAAATCACTCCGGCAACCAGTTAAAATGGTGAAAAATTGATCCAACCTTTCTGTTGTGCATCTCTTTGTGCCTCATGGAGCATGGAGAAGAGAAAGCAGGGCAAAGAATTGTCTGAGGATTTGAGAACAAAAATTGTGGAAAAGCATGGACATTCTCATGGTTACAAGTCCATCTCCAGAGATCTTAATGTTCCTGTGTCCACTGTGTGGGACATTGTCAAGAAGTTCAAAGCCCAATGCACTGTAGCTAATCTCCCTGGATGTGAACGAAAGAGAAAAATTGATCAAAAAATGCAACGAAGGATTTGTCGAATGGTGGCTAAAGAAGGCACAGGGTACAACTGTGTCAGCTCGCACTATACGTCACCATCTAAATGAAAAGGGACACTATGGGTGGAGACCAAAGATGACCCCACTGCTGACACAGAAACATAAAAAAGCCAGATTGGATTTTGCCAAAACCTACTTGAAGAAGTAAAAATCTTTTTGGGAGAATGTGCTGTGGACAGACAAAACAAAATTACAGCTTTTTGGTAAAGCCCATCATTCTACTGTTTTCAGAAAAAGCAATAAAGCCTTTAAAGAATATAATACAGTCTCTAAAGTCAAACATGGTGAAGGTTCACTGATGTTTTGGGGTTGCTTTGCTGCTTCAGGCACTGGATGTCTTGACAGTGTACATGGCATTATGAAATCTGAAGGCTATTCAAGAATTCTGGGGTGCAATGTAGAGCCCAGTGTCAGAAAGTTTGGTCTCCATCAGAGGTCATGAGTCTTACAGCAGGACAATGACCCAAAGCACACATCAAAAAGAACCCAGAAATGATTTCAGACAAAGCGCTGGAGAGTACTGAACTGGCCAGAAACGAGTCCAGATCTCAATCCCATAGAGCACCTGTGGAGAGTTCTCAAAACAGCAGTTGGGAAAAGGAACCCTTCCAATCTGAAAGACCTGGAGCAGTTGGCGAAAGAAGAGTGGTCCAAAATTCCAGTAGAGGTGTAAGAAACTCATTGCTGGTTATAGGAAGCGATTGATTTCAGTTATTTTTTCCTAGGGATGTGCTGCCAAATATTAAATTGAGGGTGCCAATAATTTTGCCCAGTCCATTTTTGGAGTTTTGGGTGGAATGAGTCAGATTTGGCTTTTTGTTTCTCCACTTTTTGTGTCATAGCAAAACAAACAAAATAAATAAAATGAGAAAATGAGAATGCCTAAACATTTGTAATTGTCACAATTCTCTGGGCGAAGAGGTGCATTATCTGAAAGAAATCCAGGGGTGCCTATATTTTTGGCCATGACTATTTAAAGCTCATGGGGGGGGGGGGGGGGCTTTAGCATCTTCACCTAGGGTACTAGATGATCTTGGCCCAGCACTGGCTCCATTCATTGAAGCTGCTGTTCTATAGCTTCCTGCAATAAAAAGCACTCTTTTCATTGCAGGAGACATATACATTTTTCTTTTCTTCTAACTAGATATCTACTGTACCCAGCATTAGGATACTTATTTGTAACTTCTGGGTCATAACAAAAGGGTCTGTTTATAAAGGGGTTAAAGTGTTTGTTACCTTAAAGCGGAGTTCCAGTTGCACTGTAAAAAAATAAAAGTCAGCAGCTACAAAAACTATAGCTGCTGACTTTTAAAAAACAGCCAGTCACCCGCCCCACGATCCAGCGGTGTCCTCCCCGAAGCCCGTTTCACCTGCCGTCTGGTGTTCCAGACGCAGGCATCATCAGTGTGGGCACCGAGCTGTGACAGCTTGTGCCTTCATAGTCGGGTGCCCACTGCGCATGTGCTTTGTGAATGGCCCAGTAGTCTTCTGGGACCTGTCACATGTCCCAGAAGACTGGAGGGAGGGTAGGAGGACAACTATGGCTTCCGATCGCCTAGGCAATAGCAGCAGAAGTGGGAGTGGGTACCTTTCAATTTCGGGTACCTGCTCCCCAAAGGTGCCAATCCTTAATGGGGAGCAGGGGATCAGTCTTTAAAGCGGAACTTCCCCTTTTGGGCGGTAAAGCTCCACTTTAAAAAATTAGTTTTAATAATCTGTCTCTTAAAACTGTAATTTTCCATATAATTACCGTAAACACCTGGTTGATCTGTCAGTTCCCCTTCTTCTAGGCTGTAAACCAGCCATGCTAAGCAAGGATGCCAATTCATGCTGGTATGGTCAGTTTGCGTGCCTTTTATATTCGTTCAAAAGTATAGGCATGCTGTGTCTATGTCACATGTCAGTTAAAGCGACCTGACAAATGAAAACTTAAATTAAGTGTGTTTCTATTTAACCTCCTAATAACCCTTAGTTTACCAGGCCCTTGAGCTAAAAATTGCCCTGGTCTGGGGGTGCAAAGATGTGAAAGCTGAATTGGCTGAATGTTTGATTCAGTAACATTTGCTGTGCATATATTACATTATATTATATGACGTATGTTACAAGGTGACATATTACATGGCTAGTAAAGTGTTCAACTGTGATCTTCAAAAATTATTATATTTGCATGACTCATCCCAGTGCATGAAAAGTTTGAGTTTCCTTACAGTCTGACTATGGAATAATGCAGGTGACCAGCTTTATAACCTAATTATCTGTGTCATATACTACCTTTTGGCAAGGAAAATGTTAAAATTTGTAGACCTGCTTGCCGCTTGGACCATAAAGCTTTTCTGGAGATCCCAATTTCACTATGCCAGTATAAGCAGAAAAAATGCTTTAATTTTATGTACATTTGCAGTAGTATAAAATATATGGGTAAATATAGAATACTGCATATGAATATATCATATTCCTTTGAGCCCCAAATCCAATCACTGTTCAAATCTTGTAGACTTCACCTTCGCAACATCTCCAAGATACGCCCATTCTTAACCTCGGAAACTACTAAGAAACGTATTCACTCCCTTGTTATCTCTCGCCTTGACTATTGTAACTCCCTCCTCATTGGCCTACCTCATTGCAAGCTATCCCCTCTTCAGTCTATCCTGAATGCTGCTACCAGACTCATCCACCTTACTAACCGTTCTGTATCTGCCACCCCTCTCTGCCATTCCCTCCACTGGCTTTCCATTGCCCAACGAATAAAATTCAAAACATTAACAATAATATATAAAGCCATTTATAACTCTGCCCCAAATTACATCACCAATCTTGTCTCCAAATATCACCCAAACCGTACTCTCCGCTCCTCGCACAACCTCCTGCTCCCTTGTCTCCTCCTCCCATGCTCATCTTCATGACTTCTCCAGAGCTTCCCCCATCCTCTGGAACTCTCTACCCCAATTTATCAGAATATTGCCTACTCTGCTCACTTTTAGGCGATCTCTGAAAACCTATCTCTTCAGAGAAGCCTATCCTGCCCTCAGCTAATAATGGAATATTTTATTCCTCCTACCAGTCCATCCCCCACAGTTACTACCTTTTGTACTACTGGCCCCTCCATCTTAGATTGTAAGCTCCAAGGAGCAGGGCCCTCCTAACCCTCTTGTATTGAACTGTATTGTTGCTGTATTGTCTCCCGTTATATTGTATAGCACTGAGCAAACTGTTGGCGCTATATAAATCCTGTATAATAATAATAATAATAATATCATAATTACTTCCTGCAGTCAGCAGGTGAAAGTCTATGCAACCCTATTTTTCTTAAGGTTTTGTTTTTTTTTACAGCTGTTTTGTGGAAAGTGGTACCAGATATGGAAATTTTATTGCCCTTGCCCACACTCAAGAAAGCCTATGAAAAAGGTACCAGGGGCATCCCATGGTGCCCCCTACTGACCCCAGGCCCTCCGGCAGTGCCCGAGTTTCCAAATGGTCAGTCCGCCCCTGCCACTGTGTTGATACCGGTTTCCAGTTGGCAGCTGTTGCAGCACAGAAGCCATTTTCAGGAGTGTGTGCGATGGGAATATTTTATCGGACGAACGTAGGGCAATAATTGTCAATTGCCTGAACTGCTAGCATGGGCAGAGAAAGATAGTCATCCAAGAAGGATAGGTGCAACAGGGACTGGGAGTGTAGGGAGGGTGTAATGAGGTAATTTACCATATCATGTAAAGTTTCAACTAAAAAGCCTCATGCACGCAGGACGTTTTGCAAAATCTCCTTGAAGCCTTTCCTACTGGCTGCATTTTTTTGTCAGACAAGCGTTTAGGTGTGTTTACAGCGGTTGGGTGTTAATTAAAGTGTTACTAAACCCACAGCAGTAAAATCAGTCTGTATATGCAGTAAAGCATACTTGTTATACTCACTGTGGAACCTAAGGGGCTAATCCTCTGCATTGTGTAAAAAGGCCATTTGATCCTGTTTTCTCCGCTCTTCCTCTTGTTCAAATGCCCACGTCTTATTTCCCGATAAGACAGACTGAACCCATAGCCCCATGCACATGCTCAGTATAGTGTGTATTGCTAGAGAGGTTTTTTTTTCTTGGAAGAGTTCATGTGATCAGAACAGGGCCAATCAGCACTGTCCATACAGAGGTCAGGGGTTCTGCATCCTCCTAGAGCAGAAAGAAAACTCCTACAAGCTTTAACCAGTGCTCAGCTGAGGTTACAAGACTGCTCTAACTGCTGATGAGAAAAGGTATTTAGCAGTTTATATTTACTAACAATTGCATTTCCATGTTGTGTGTACTGTGGGAGACCAGATATAGTGAATGCAGGGTCCTGGGTTTAGTAACACTTTAATGTCATTGGCTAGAACATTCTGGTGCTCCTAGGCTCAATTGCAGTGGGGGGGGGGGAGGGTTTCTGCCTCTAAAAGCTCCTTCCACTAAATGCTGCTAAAAGCCTATGTATGCATGGACACATAGACTAACATGCAGAGGAGTTTAGAGGCAGGAAAAAAAAATGCCTGCCACCCCTAGATGCAGCTGCAAAATCGTCCAGTGTGCATGAGGCCTGACAGTAAAAAACGATTAGAAATCAGGTCAAGCAATAGGTTTATGCTGTACATGCAAGTTTGAGATGGTGTCGCAAACATGAGCATTGCGGAGGAAAAAAAGAGCAGAGAATACATCTACAGATATTTATTGGTTACTATAACATATGGTAGTGGCCTAGCGAGCACTGTTTTAGGTGCCTTTTCTTTTAACCACTTCCCCTCCTGAGGATTTACCCCCCTTCCTGACCAGGCCATATTTTGCGTTACGGCATTGCATTACTTTAACTGACAATTGTGCGTTCATGCAACGCTGCACGCAAATGAAATGTACGTCCTTTTTTTCCCACGAATTGAGCTTTCTTTCTGCTGTATTTGATTGCCTCTGCGTTTTTATTTTTTGCACTATAAGAAAAAAAAGACCGACAATTTTCAGAAAAATAACAATATTTTGACCAAACTGTATTCTGTTACATGTCTTTGCTAAAAAAAATCCAAATACGTGTAAATTAATTGGTTTATGTGAAAGTTATAGCATTTACATGGTGGTATATATACTGGGATTTGTTTTTTAAATTATTTTTACTAGTAATGGCGGCAATCAGCGACTTATAGCGGGACTGCGATGGGCATTCTGACACTGGGGGGAACTGACTTGGTGTCATTGACACCCCCAGTGACACCAATACAATGATCAATGCTAAAAAAAAAAGCACTGACATTGTACTAATGGCACTGGGCAGGAAGGGGTTAACATGAGGGGGGGATCTAAGGGCTAACTGTGTGCTGTGTGCTGTTTTACTTGTGTCTGTGTCCGCGTACTTCACTCTAAACACATTGCTTTGCATGGCTGTGTTGTGCACAGCCATCCAAAGAAGTGTGCATGAGCTGAGAGGGAGGAGAACTGTTTTGTTTACAAACAGTTCTCCTCTCTGTTGGAGATGCTCGGCAATCACCGGGCGCTGGCCAGGACCCGGTGTAAGTAATCACTGGCCAGGACCCGGTGATTGACAGCCCCGGCCGCAAATGGGCGTGCGCACGCCCCCTACCCGGAAATGTAAAATCACGTATATATGTGTGTGTATATATATATATATGATTTTGCACACCCATGCCACCCTGTAGCAGTATTTCTGCTATAGGGCAGTCGGGAAGTGGTTAAAACATGTGTGAAGGTGTGAAGCACATTCAAAACACTGTTGGGGAAATTCATAAAGGATGTTTGTGCCCAAATCACATAGACATACATTTGTCCATGTCTGCAATGAGGAAGGAGTGTCCACACTGGACATTCTTTCTTCAGAGCGCTCTCTCCCGCCCTTCCACACCGGCCACTGCACCCATCACAATGACAGGCTCCAGAAGTCTTATAGTGGGGTGGGCAGAGCCCACTACAGGTCTGCTTCCCTTTTGATTGACAGCACATGGGAGTGGGCAGATCCATACCCGCTATTCAGTCCAATAGCAGCTTTCAAATCTGCTGTGCGCTGACATTCAAAAAGTAAGTGGACCTGATAGGGAACTAGTCTCACATCAGGCTGCACCCACCGAGTAACAAGTCATTTCTGAATTATGGCCATTGCCCATATTTGGGTAATGACATCCCGATGATAGATTTTTAAAGTGACAGTAAGAAGAAGTAAGAACTACCTGAATTTGCTGCACGTGTCAGTAATGTTGTCAACACTGGAGCAAATGCTTGCCTGAATTAGGTGCAGATAGTTTTAAAGGAAACTACCCCTAGAAATGTGTTGTTGGAGCTATATTGAATTCCCCTGAGTGTTTTGTAAACCAAAAAAAAGCTTATACCCACTTTCAGTAATAGTTATTCATGTTCAACAGGAGTTTGTCTGTAATGTTAGGAGTTTTGCTGATCTTTCAATTAGCCTCCTCAGCTCTAACCAGTGTCATGAATATTCCCAAGCATTTATAGGCACACTGGTAACTCAATCACCTTAATCCAATCACCATGAAATGGGTAAAATGAAGTCAGGTGTGAAAGTTTGCACAACCACACTGTTCTAATTACATAATCCAATAATCATGGTTTTATGAAGACTGGGGCATGAATTACTTGTTCAAGTCCCACAAAAGAAGGTCTGAATTGTTGTCAAATCACCGGGTTAGAGATAGTAGAACAGCATTAAATGTGGGCAATTAATTAATCAATTCCAGAATAGTGTGGGATGTAGAGTGTTCTATATGCTTTATAAACTTGACTCAAATGAGCTTAAAGCAGAGTTCCAGTCACACTGTGAAAAAATAAGTCAGCAGCTACAAAAACTGTAACTGCTGACTTTTAAATAACAGCCACTTACCTGTCCCACGATCCTGCGGTTTCCTTCCCGCAGCCAGTTTCACCAGCTGTCTGCATCTTCAGTGTGGGCACCCAGCTGTGACAGATTGTGGCTTCACAGCCGGGTGCCCACTGTTCATGCCCAAGTAGCATTGCACTTCCTGAATGGCCCTGTAGTCTTCTGGGACCTGTCACGTGTCTCAGAAGACTACGGGGAGAGAGGGGGGAGGACAACTTCCGCTTCTGATTGCTTAGGCGATCGCAGCGGAAGTGGGAGCAGGTACATGACAATTTCGGGTACCCGCTCCCCAAAAGTGCCAATCCTTAATGGGGAATGGGGGACCCGTCTTTAAAGCGGAACTTCCCCATTTGGGTGGAGCTTGGCTTTAAAGTATAACTAAAGGCAAAACTTTTTTTTAGTTTTGGACAGAGTGGAGATAGATTAGAACTCCTGGTTCAGGTTTTATTGGTGTCTGTGCCCGTGTTAGGGAGGTTCACCCTCTCTATTAGTCCTGTTTACCATTATCATTAGAGATGAGCGAATTATTCAAAAATTCGATTCGGCTGATTCGCCGAATTCGCGGAATAAATTCGATTCGAGGCGAATATATTCGCTGCGAATTTAACGTGTAAAAAGGGTGTTTCTAGGCTTCAGAGAGCCTTTATATTAGTGCAGAACACTGTACCTTTAATTTAAATGCCCTTGGAGTCTGCTGGGGAAGAGAAATAATACTGTCAGTCAGTATGACATGCAGATGAGTGCCGTCGATCTTAGAATCACCGCACACTTCACTCATTTGGGCAGTCACGGGGCCAAAACCAGAGTGTGGAGCCACAGTGTGGCGGTGGAGGCAGCAGCAATGGGAGGCCATACAGCACCCTATGACAAAATGGAACCCACCAGCAGTGTGAGGAGACCTGAAAGTGGCACATGGCAGAGTGTGGCGATGGAGACAGCAGCAATGGGAGGCCGTACAGGGACCCATGACACACTCTGGACCTGGCAGCAGCATGAGGAGGCGGTACAGGGGCCCATGACAGATTACGGGCCTGGCAGCAGCATGAGGAGTCGGTACGGGGGCCCATGGCAGATTACGGGCCTGGCAGCAGCAATGGGAGGCCATACAGCACCCTATGACAAAATGGAACCCACCAGCAGTGTGAGGAGACCTGAAAGTGGCACATGGCAGAGTGTGGCGATGGAGACAGCAGCAATGGGAGGCCGTACAGGGACCCATGACACACTCTGGACCTGGCAGCAGCATGAGGAGGCGGTACAGGGGCCCATGACAGATTACGGGCCTGGCAGCAGCAATGGGAGGCCATAAAGCACCCTTTGACAAAATGGAACCCACCAGCAGTGTGAGGAGACCTGAAAGTGGCACATGGCAGAGTGTGGCGATGGAGACAGCAGCAATGGGAGGCCGTACAGGGACCCATGACACACTCTGGACCTGGCAGCAGCATGAGGAGGCGGTACAGGGGCCCATGACAGATTACGGGCCTGGCAGCAGCATGAGGAGTCGGTACGGGGGCCCATGACAGATTACGGGCCTGGCAGCAGCAATGGGAGGCCATACAGCACCCTATGACAAAATGGAACCCACCAGCAGTGTGAGGAGACCTGAAAGTGGCACATGGCAGAGTGTGGCGATGGAGACAGCAGCAATGGGAGGCCGTACAGGGACCCATGACGCACTCTGGACCTGGCAGCAGCATGAGGAGGCGGTACAGGGGCCCATGACAGATTACGGGCCTGGCAGCAGCATGAGGAGTTGGTACGGGGGCCCATGGCAGATTACGGGCCTGGCAGCAGCAATGGGAGGCCATACAGCACCCTATGACAAAATGGAACCCACCAGCAGTGTGAGGAGACCTGAAAGTGGCACATGGCAGAGTGTGGCGATGGAGACAGCAGCAATGGGAGGCCGTACAGGGACCCAACACACTCTGGACCTGGCAGCAGCATGAGGAGGCGGTACAGGGGCCCATGACAGATTACGGGCCTGGCAGCAGCATGAGGAGTCGGTACGGGGGCCCATGGCAGATTACGGGCCTGGCAGCAGCATGAGGAGGCGGTACAGGGGCCCATGGCAGAGTGGCGGAGCGTAAGCAGCTAAAATTGAAGGCCATACAGAGGCCTATGTTAAAAAGTCCCCCCAGCAGCAGCGTGGGGAGACGACTAATAGTCGTCTCCCCACGCTGCTGCTGGGGGGACTTTTTAACATAGGCCTCTGTATGGCCTTCAATTTAAGCTGCTTACGCTTCGCCACTCTGCCATGGGCCCCTGTACCGCCTCCTCTTGCTGCTGCCAGGTCCAGAGTGTGTCATGGGTCCCTGTACGGCCTCCCATTACTGCTGACTTCATCGCCAGACTCTGCCATGTGCCACTTTCAGGTCTCCTTACACTGTTGGTGGGTTCCATTTTGTGATAGGGTGCTGTATGGCCTTCCATTGCTGCTGCCTCCACCGCCACCCTGCGCCATGTGCCTCTGTCGTCTGCTCACGCTGCTGACGGCTTCCGCTTTTTAACCGAGGCCTGTGTTTGGCTTCCGAATACTGCTGCATCCACCGCCACCCTGCGCCATGTGCCTCTGTCGTCTGCTCACGCTGCTGCCAGGTCCATACTGATTCATGGCCCCCTGTACCGGCTCCTCATGAACGTGGTTCAGCGGGTTTGCATCACTTAACGGAAAATCATTGACAAACGCTGGGACGTTCAGTGTTGTGCGCATTAAGCCAGACACCAAAGGGCAGCACAGACCTGTTATTACTCGCTCAAGCATGGCTGAACAAAACCAGTCTCTACCACAAATTGGACCCAGACCTGCCCAGGGTCTCGTAAGTAGATTGCACGGAGGAGTAGAGTTCGTTATTGGAATTAACTGTGAGGGACTTTTAAACCTAGGCCTGTGTATGGCCTTCAATTGAAGCTGCTTCTGCTCCGCCACTCTGCCATTGGACTCTTGATAGTCGTCGACTATCAAGTGGCGGTGGCGGTGGAGGCAGCAGCAATGGAAGGCCATACAGCACCCTATCACAAAATGGAACCCACCAACAGTGTAAGGAGACCTGAAAGTGGCACATGGCAGAGTCTGGCGATGAAGTCAGCAGCAATGGGAGGCCGTACAGGGACCCATGACACACTCTGGACCTGGCAGCAGCAAGAGGAGGCGGTACAGGGGCCCATGGCAGAGTGGCGAAGCGTAAGCAGCTTAAATTGAAGGCCATACAGAGGCCTATGTTAAAAATAATAACATGTTTGGGGCATGATTCATGGCGGATTTAGTCAGTTGTGTCAGGAACTGGTGGTTTGAAATCCAGACTAATCCACGCCTGATTCATTTTCACAAACGTGAGTCTCTCCACACTTTGGGTGGACAGTCGTGTCCTCCGCGGAGTTACAATACCTCCTGCCGCACTAAACACGCTCTCCGATGCCACGCTACTGGCCGGGCATGACAGCCTTTCAAGGGCAAATTCAGCTAGTTGGGGCCAAAGGTCAAGTTTCGTTGCCCAGTAGTCAAGGGGATTGTCTACCTCGGTTGGCAGGGTGCTGTCCAAGTAGGCCCGAGCCTGTTGTTTGAGGTCCTGCTCCAGGTCCACCTGATGCTGCTGCTGCTGCGGCTGTACTTCTGTACTCGCCAGTACTTCTTCGCCTGGCTGCTGAAGAGGCGGATGTCTCCCCCTGTTCCTGACCGCCCTCTGTTAGCTCTTCCTCACTGTACAGTGGGGCTGAGCCCACAGCATGCGATACTTCGCTTGGTGAGGGAACACCAAAGGACAGGGGCAGGTAGAGGACACGTGATTTCAGTGGGCTTGCTCCCGGGCCATGCCAACTAACGGTTGTGTCTGACGTACCCACCGACCGTTGGCTGTAGGTGTCAGAGGTGACCTGGGAAGGGGAAGACGACCGAGTCAACCAATCGATGATGGCAGGGTTGTCGGTGGAGACACGACCGCTGGATGACACCGGGAGCACTGGCCTCTGGCTGCGACTAGTGCTGCCTCGACCCCTTCCTCTGCTGCCACGTCTGCTCGCTCCTGAAACATTGCCTCCTCTGCCACTCCTCTGCGTGTTGTCTGACATACTCTTTAATTCAATAGAGGTTGTGAAGCAGAAAGTAACGATTCTGTGTCCCTGAGTAACAATTCTGTGTCCCCGAGTAACGATTCTGTGTCCCTGAGTAACAATTCTGTGTCCCCGAGTAACGATTCTGTGTCCCCGAGTAACGATTCTGTGTCCCCGAGTAACGATTCTGTGTCCCTGAGTAACGATTCTGTGTCCCTCAGTAACGATTCTGTGTCCCTGAGTAACAATTCTGTGTCCCTGAGTAACAATTCTGTGTCCCTGAGTAACGATTCTGTGTCCCTGAGTAACGATTCTGTGTCCCTGAGTAACAATTCTGTGTCTGTCCCTGAGTAACGATTCTGTGTCCCTGAGTAACAATTCTGTGTCCCTGAGTAACAATTCTGTGTCCCTGAGTAACGATTCTGTGTCCCTGAGTAACAATTCTGTGTCCCTCAGTAACGATTCTGTGTCCCTCAGTAACGATTCTGTGTCCCTGAGTAACAATTCTGTGTCCCTGAGTAACAATTCTGTGTCCCTGAGTAACAATTCTGTGTCCCTCAGTAACGATTCTGTGTCCCTCAGTAACGATTCTGTGTCCCTGAGTAACAATTCTGTGTCCCTGAGTAAAAATTCTGTGTCCCTGAGTAACGATTCTGTGTCCCCGAGTAACGATTCTGTGTCCCTGAGTAACAATTCTGTGTCCCTGAGTAACGATTCTGTGTCCCTGAGTAACGATTCTGTGGCCCTAAAGTCTCTGTGGCCCTAACTCTGTCCCTAATACAGACAGGTCTGTCTCTCTTGAATGACCGGAGGCTAATGGAGAATTCTAAGATGGCCGCAATTTATAGCTCCACCATTACACAGTGCTGGCTGGCTGGCTGCTGATTGGCTAATGCGATCACATGTCATGAATGAATGCATTATGGGTCAGCGCGCCTTGTCTGCGCGCCTTCCCAGAGACCCCCGCTCCGTCGCCACAGATGTCGCCGCCATTTTTGGGAAAATTCGATTCGTGCATCCGAAGTTTGCTAATTTTCGGATTCGGCGCGAATCAAATTTTTCCTGATCTTCGAAATGAATTCCACTTCGCCATGTTCGATTCGCTCATCTCTAATTATCATCAAAAGTGAAAGTAAAAGAAAATCCCAAATTTTGGGCTGTCCCCAGAAAAGTAAGGGGGAAACTTCCAATGGGCACACTAGTTCTGGTGACCAGGGGTCCCCAAGGAATTCACTTTGCATTTCTAGGTGCGCGCGTGCCCTAACCGCGCCCCCATTCGCGGCCAATCACCAGGTCCTGGCCGGTGATTACTTGCCGGCGCCTAGTGATTGCCGAGCACACTGGTACGTCACTCTGTCCTCCACTTCTGTCTACATGTGCATACGGTAGAGCCGGATTAGGTCCCTGTGCTGGGAGAGGTCCCAGACTAATTGCTGGGTAGATAGCATTTCTTGATTTAATGACAGATTTGGACACTCAAAGTAGTTTTAAGTGAAAATATATTTTATTATTTTTAAGGGAATATAGGTGTTTTATTATGTATTCAGAGCTGAGCTTTAACCACTTGCCTACCGGGCACTTTCACCCCCTTCCTGCCCAGGCCAATTTTCAGCTTTCAGAGCTGTCACACTTTGAATGACAATTGCGCGGTAATGCAACACTGTACCTATATGAAATTTTTATTTTTTGAGACAGATAGAGCTTTCTTTTGGTGGCATTTAATCACCACTGGGTTTTTAATTTTTTGATAAACAAACCAAAACATTTAGTAAATTAGTAATTTTGCTCCTTCACTGATGTGCGTTAATGAGGCTACAGTGATGGGAACTGATAGGCGGCACTGATATGCAGCACTGATGGGCACTGATGAGGAGGCATTGGTAGGTGGCACTGATGGGCATTGACAGGCATCACTGGTGGGCATTCAAAGATATCACTGATGGGCACTGAAAGGCAGTACTCATACATGGCACTGATAGGCATCACTGATAGGTGGCACTGACAGGCGGCAGTGACTGGCACTGTTAGGTGGCACTGACTGGAACTGTTAGGCAGCACTGACGGGCACTGATAGGAGGCACTGATTGGCAGCACTCATAGGGGGCATTGACTGGCACTGAAAGGCAGCTCAGATGGGCACTGATATGTTGCATTGATTTGCACTGGTAGCACTGATATGTGGCATTGATGTGCACTGATGGGCACTGACAGGTGCCATTGATGGGCAATGACAGGTGGCACTGATGGGGCTGCACTGATCTTCAGGGCACTGATCATCAGTGCCCTGATGATCAGTGTAGATGTCCCCTCTGAGGAATGCCGTGAGGAGAGAAATGCCAATAACCGGCATTTCCTTATTTACATGCGATCAGCTGTTCTTGATCACAGCTGATCACATGACAGAGCCGAAGTCATCGGCTCTTTCTGCTGATCAGTAATCCGCTGTGTGTCCCAGGGACACAGCGCACTAGCGATTGACACGCTGAGCACTCTTGGGGGCGCGCGCGCATGGTTAGAGTGGGAGGACGTCATATGACGTCCTCCCAGAACGAGAGAACCACCTTGCGCCTGTCATTTCCTTATATGGCAGGTGGGAGGGTTTTAAGCTTAATAAAATAGTTTTAGTTTTAAAATTGTAGATTTTTTTTTAAAGCTTAAAGTGAAACTTCACCCTAAAGCAGGAGTGTCAAACTGGTGGCCCTCCAGTTGTTGTGAAACTACAAGTCCCATCATGCCTCTGCCTTTGGGAGTCATCCTTGTAACTGTCAATCTTGCAATGCCTCATTGGACTTTATCAAAGATCAAGCAATATTTTGCAGATACCTTTACACTTCAGTATCAAGAGAATTTTGCTTTGAGCATTTACCACGGCCTGTTATCTTCATTGAATTACCATTACTCACTACTGCATATGGGCCCCACCTTTGCTAGCAAAAAACAATGGCTACTATTACATCAGGAACTTTAAAGGACTCTAGTTGCTATTTCTAGTTAAAGGGACTTCTTCTCATCTAAGCCATTGTTATTCAAATTAGTTGTCTATACCCATTTATACCAGAATATATATATATATATATTTACATAATTCTTTGCATTCCCTATTGTGACGTGGTGGCCCAGAGGTCAACATGCCTTTTCTTCCCTCTCCTGCTGCTTGTGTTACAGTTACAAAGTTACAATGTACCATTTGTGACCGCATAATCTGTTAACCGTTGCTATTTGGTTATTTCATAGGGTGAAGTTTCACTTTAAGCTTAAAAAAAAAAATCTACAATTCTAAAACTACAACTATTTCATTAACCTTAAAGCTCAGCTCTGAATACATAATAAAACACCATTTAATTGTGTATTCCCTTAAAAATAATAAAATATATTTTCACATAAAACTACTTTGAGTGTCCAAATCTGTCATGAAATCAAGCAATGTCATCCACCCAGCAATTAGTCTGGGAGAGGAAAAGGTAGCACAAGGACCTAATCCGGCTCTGCTACATGCACATGTAGACAGAAGTGCAGAACAAAGTGACAAACCAATGTGTTGTTGCTCCTTCACTGGTTTTAATCTCCTGGCTGTGCTGCCTGGCAGGGGTGTATAAATCACAGAAGTGGATGGAAAGCATTACACATCTTTTGGCAGATAGCACAGTTCACACAACAGTACTTCAACTGTGTATTTTGCTGTGTTCATGGAGTTCAGTTTTAAAGTAGAACTCCAGCCAAAAATAAAAAGATAAAAATAAATAGCCGGTTAAAAGATAAGTAATTAAAGATTTTAATCCAGACACATCCCCTGCAAAACATTTTTCTGCCACTAGATGTTCTCAGTCTGATGGTCAGCATCATTCAACCCACTTCCTTTGAGCCCAGGTAGTCTGCATCCCTCCTCAGCCTGTCACTAAACAGTGAAAGGAGAAACAGCACAGTGATTAGATCTTCTCTCTGTCACTCTGTGTTCTCCCCTATCCACATGCATCTTGTAATCATATGAACTGATTGCCTATTTATATTGCTTCTTCCTCTCACACTCCAGCTCTGCTGTATATGGAATGCAAGAGGCTGGTACAAGGTTGAATCCATGTACTTATAATTCTTGCATATAAAAAATACATTTAATGATGTGTTAAATACAGAGCTGCATTTTTAAAAAAAAATTGCAGTGCCAAAACCTGCAAGAATGCCAAATCATTGTGAAATCTGTTTTTTTCAGGAAAGATTCTAATTGTTGGGATATATACATATAGTTGACTTTCTGCTCTCCATGAAATTAGTCTTACTATGCCTATTAGACATTATTTACTATTTATCAAATATTAAATCTATGATTCATAATAGAATTTCAAAGCATAGATGAATTTTTAACAGGGCCCACTGAAAATTCAGTACAAGGCACATTATTATAATACAATGTTCTAAAAACATTAAATTAAAGTTAAACATTCTAATTATTTTTAATACCCAAGTATGGATTTTCTTTGAGCACAACATGTTTCTTTTTCTGTTCATCCCAATCTGAATTTTTCAAGTTCTAAAAATGAAGTATCATACTGCGATATAATAAAAAAAATATATTATTACTGTTATTACTAGTAGTACAAGTAGCTTTGAAGTAGTTGCACATAAAATTTGCAGTATAATCATAGATAACCTAACTAGTAAATAATGCAAAACAAATCACAACTTACCAGAGTTGGTTATTACATAGTTCAGTGACAAAATGACAAAAGATTTTTCATGCTCACAAGAAAGTTAGCAGCACCACTAATGATTACCAAGTTAATGCCACACAAAGCAGGACTTGGAATGTAGGCGTTACACTAAAAACCCTTCATTGTGCTCAAGAAGAGTAATCTGATCTGTGATCAATCCAGGTCTTTCAAGCAGGTAGTGTTCTAAGCTATTATGAAAATGTAGTAACTGGAGCCACCCATAACTGTTTAACCTCTAGAGTTCTGCAATAACTCATCTTTGGATGTCCTTATTACACATTTTTAAATTATAATTATAAACTAAATGCTATAAAAAGATAAAGAAATTTCATTTCTAATGTGTAATGTACCTATAGACATACAATGTTTTTTTCTTGGCCTAGCTTATAGCTGGTGGGTTAAAAAAAATAACTGTATGTCTGCAGGTAAACCCCTGACTTGTACAGGCATCCCCAAGTCGATTGTTCTCAAGTGAAGCCTCAATTATCCATGATGAATCTTCTCACTCTACTGTTTTTCTTATGGTAGACTAACACTAGGGCAACTTGTACAGGACATAAATGAACATGCAGTACTTGACCAATGTAAACACATTCCACATCCAAGGTTACCAGAAGACAAGTATGCGTAGTGTAGCCAGGTGCTTGGCTATAGACGGAGCGATTTAGGATACTGCTGCAGTGCTCTGTGTGCTCCCCATGGACTTGCTGAATGGCTTAACACTACCTCATCTCCATCCTCCAGGGGAAACTGATAAGCGGAAGTGGCTCAGGAGACTTGATGGTTGGTAGCACTGAGTCATGAGAGATGAAGTTTGGGAAAGAAACTTTACTATGGTAGTTAACGGACTTTCAATTCCCAACGTGGGCTGGGTATAAGGAGAGAGAGTTGTATTTTCAAAGGCTGAATACTGTGGGATTTCCTCGTTGCTGTGAGGAGACCAAGGTGTGCACATCTCTGCTCCTATTTGCATATCATCCTGCTACAAGCCCGCAGCCATGTGCTGAAGACCAGAGTCGCTCCAGGCAGATCCAAAAGTGAGTTGACATCTGCACAGTGGGACCCCTGTTGCTGTATCGCTGGGACTGGTGAGAGGACACTGCTGCCATTAACCTGTTGCTACTGGCAGAGACTGAGCACATAGGGACTGGCTATCAAACTAGCAGCATTATTTACTGTATACAGGCTTTACTGGAACTGTACTCATGTGCACCACCATAAAGACTGGGCCCCAGCGCTAGCTGGCTGAAGAACTAGGGCTAAATACTTCTCACTCAGCTGCTTCACAAGAACTTTGCCTGTTGTCCACAGTAAGAGATACCTCTTTAGGGAGTCTTACATTTCATCACTGTGTTTTTGGTATTTAATGCTTGTAAATTTTATGGTCCTTTTGTTTTCTCTGGAAAACAATAAAGTGGTTTTAAACCCTTATATTTACCTAGTGAAGTGATTAGCTTCAGGTGATATAAAGAGATGAAACAAATCCTTCTACATGGATGAAAAGCACTAACTCTCCAGCGCCTCAAAAGGGGTCAATGCCAGGAAGAGGCCAGGGAATCCAATATGTTGATAGCCTTTGGATAAATTCTTGGTGATGCAGTCCTCAGACTGGGAAATCATCAAAACTGGAAAAGAAGCACACAGGTGGCGCAAACACCTAGCGCATTATCCAAGGTTTATTTAAAAAGTAAAAAGGAAAAAAACATACTCACAAAATGAAGTACATGAAAAAGCCTAAACGCCACAAGGATGGCCCACAATGGTGGCAGAGTGTCTGACTGACGGTAGGAGGAGCTTGTAGGAGGAGTAATAATTCTCCTCTGACTGTCCTATGAGGCTGCACAACCCCTGATCCTCTGTCTGGACAGCACTGATTGGCCTCTGCTGATCACATGCACTCTCCCAAAGAAAAAAAAACTCTCTAGCAATACACACCAAACTGAGCATGTGCAGAGTAACTCCTAGAGCTGTGTACTATCAGCAGCTGGATTGGGGACAGTAGAAGAAGGGGAGGATCAGAGAAGACAGGATCAAACAGCCTTTTTATACAATGTGAAGGATTAACCCCTTAGTTTCCACAGTGAGGATAACAGGCATGCTTTACTGCATATATAGACTAATTTTACTGTTGTGGGTTCAGTAACACTTTAAGCAATGTTTAGACAGTATTGTACTGCAGGAAGTAGTATATTGCTCTCAGAATGGTGATAAAAAGGCAATTAACAAAGGAAGACAGGCAGACCATTTGTCAACACCTGTGGTAGTGAGCTCTTAATCCACAGCTTGGGGTTCCCCAGGGCGCGGAGTCTAAGCCCCAGCCTGCTTGTTCACCAGAGCCCCTGATGGTGGGGATGGACTTGCAGCAGGCTGGGACTAGGTAGCGGCCCCCAGTTAACCCAGCTGAGGTAGAAGAGACCGCAAGCAGGAGCAGAGTACAATGGGAGTAGACTCAGGAAATCCAGTAGGCAAGCCGAGGTCAGGACAGGCGGAAGACAGGCAATGTCAGGAACCAAGCCGAGGTCGGTACATGGATAGACAATATAGGAGGAATGTCAGGGACAAGCCGGGGTCGGTACACAGGTATACTTGAATGGATTCTCAGAAGAACACGAGGCTCAGACAACAACGTTGCTCAGGCAAAGTGAGACAGACTGAGCATGTCTTAAATAGACAGGCCAACTAGGAGGCGGGCCAGGAAGTGATGAAAGGGAAGCACATAAAACCCAGGGAATAGCAGACGACGCCCATAGGTGAGCACAGAGAAACACACATGTGAAGGAACAGCAAGGAGGTAAGACAAACAAACAAGAGGCTGCAGGCTAACTTGTGACACCATTATAACCCTTAAAAGTGTAGGTCTTTCTGTGACATAAATGTAAGATTTGAGTAGCTGAGATGTGATCTGTAGAAATATGACACTGTAGATTTAGCTTCATTCCATGTTAATAAGATGGGTTCAGGATTCAGTCAGAGACATATGGTCACCAATTAGCATCTGAAAGGACAGAGCATCCTCTAGGCTGGAGGTGACACCTAGATGCCAATAAGACTTGTCACCTACGTAGTCAGACTTTGTTGCCTTCTAGATATCTTACGAGGTCTCCCCACTTTTTTAGGGCCAGGTTTAAGGGGAAACGTCCGAAGAAAAATTTCCATCAGACGGGGAGCAGAAACATCAGCAGAAGGAATCCAACACCTCTCCTCGGGACCATATCCCTTCCAGTCAATAGGATACAAAACCTTCCCTCTGATGAACTTAGAATCTAAGATTTGCTTGACTTTGTACTGATCCGAAGTTATTGGGGAAGGATGACGATGAGGACGGGAAAACCTGTTGATAATATAGGGTCTCAGAAGAGAAACATGGAAAACATTAGGGATTCTCAGATGTGAAGGGAGGCGAAGTTTGAAAGCAACAGGATTGACCTGGCGGAGAATGGTAAATGGACCAATGAAACGAGGAGCAAATTTCATAGAGGGTACTCGTAGACGCATATTCTTGGTAGAGAGCCAAGCCTTGTCACCAGGGAGGAAATTGGGATTTACGTGGTGATGACGATCTTCAGCCATTTTATACTTGGAAGCTGCCAGATGTAAATTCTTGGAAACCTCTTCCCAGATGGAATTGAAGGATCGTTGTTTATCTGCAGCCGCGGGAACGGTAGAAGAGATAGGAACAGGAAATGGCACCGAAGGATAATGACCATACACCGTGAAAAAGGGGAACTCGCCAGTACTGGCACTGGCATGGTTATTAAGGGCAAACTCAGCCCATGGTAGAAGGTCTACCCAATCATCCTGATGGGCCGAAATGAAGGCACGAATATAGCATTCCACGTTTTGGTTGACTCTTCCGGTTTGGCCATTAGAATGCGGATGGGAGGCTGAAGAGAAGTCCAACTCAACCCTGAAGGACGTGGCTAGAGCCCTCCAGAAGCGAGCTGTAAATTGAACCCCTCTATCCGAAACGATGTGAGAGGGCATACCGTGAAGACGGAAAATCTCCTTAATGAAGGTGGAGGCCAACGTGACGGACAAAGGAAGTCCCGGAAGTGGCACATTTTAGAAAACCTGTCCACAACCACCCAGATAACAGTGGAACCAGCAGAAGGGGGTAGTTCAGAAATAAAGTCCATGGAAATGCAACGCCAAGGCTCATCTGGAACCGGTAGAGGTAAAAGGAGACCTGCTGGAGCAGACGTGGAGGACTTAGATTGCACACAAACGGTGCAAGCCTGGACATATTCTTCAACATCCTTTCGCAGTGAGGGCCACCAGTAATGACGCTGCAGGAAGGCACAGGTGCGTAGTACCCCAGGATGTCCAGAAAGTTTAGGGTCGTGTGCCCATTTGAGTAGCTTTGGACAAAGGGCGGGGACCACAAAGGTCTTTCTGGGTGGGATGCGTTTAGGCTGAAGATGAGTGGTGGCTAGGATCCGATTGGCAGAAATGATAAGTTCTGGTTCAACATGACATTCAGAATCAGCACTGTCAAATGATCTAGACAAGGCATCCGCACGGGCATTTTTGGAACCGGGCCGGAAGGTAATGTCAAAATTAAATCTGGCAAAATAGAGAGCCCATCGTGCTTGTCTGGGATTCAAACACCGGGCGGACTGGAGATACTGGAGGTTCTTATGATCAGTGTAAACTAGAATGCGATGTGGGGATCCCTCCAGCAGATGTCGCCATTCCTGCAGTGCCAGCTTTATCGCTAGCAATTCCCAATCAGCGATAGTGTAATTCTTTTCAGCATCCGAAAACTTCTTAGAAAAGAAGGCACAAGGACGGAGTTTACCATCATGCATTTGGAGCAGGACGGCCCCCACTCCCAAAGAAGAAGCGTCTACCTCCAAGAGAAAAGGCTGAAAAATGTCCGGACGTATGAGAATCGATGCAGAGAGAAAAGTGGCTTTTAGTCTGTGGAATGCGTCGACTGCCTCGGAAGGCCAGGTTCTGACGTTGGAACCCTTTCGAGTCAAAGAAGTGATTGGGGCCACCAGTGAAGAATAGTTAGGAATGAACTGGCGATAGAAGTTAGTGAATCCCAAGAAGCGCTGAGTGGCTTTCAACCCAGAGGGCTGAGGCCAATTGGAAATGGCTTGGAGTTTGGCAGGATCCATAAGCAGCACTTTATCCGTGACTATGTAGCCTAGAGAAGGAACCTGGGTTTGTACGAAGAGACACTTCTCCAACTTAGGATACAGGCGGTGGTCTCGAGGACGTAGGAGAACAGTACTCACATGCTGACGATGAGTTTCTAAATCTGGAGAAAAAAATGAGTATATCATCCAGATAGACAATGATACAAACATACAGCAGATCAGAAAAAATGTAATTAACGATGTTCTGGAAGACGGCTGGAGCATTACACAAGCCAAAGGGCATCACAAGATATTCAAAATGCCCGTCTCTGGTATTGAAAGCTGTCTTCCACTCATCACCCTCACGGATCCTAACCAGATTGTATGCTCCACGGAGATCTAGCTTAGTGAAAATTCGAGCATCTCAGAGTCTATCAAAGAGTTCAGAAATCAGTGGTAAGGGGTACCGATTCTTAACGGTGATAGCATTGAGACCTCTATAATCAATGCAAGGTCGTAGCTAAAATGAATTGAGCACTGATTGATGAAGCCTCGACAGGCCTTGGGATCACTAGAAAAGTGAGGTGGTGGAGGCAACTGGAGTCTCGAAGGATGGGGTTCCACAGGGGGAACAGTGGAAGGTGGAACAGCAGGAGCCGGAGCAGGGCCCGAAGCCGAAGCAGGGGATGAGGAAGTGGACCCCACCTGTAGCTGA
Source organism: Staurois parvus (assembly GCF_062004578.1). Taxonomy (NCBI): domain Eukaryota; kingdom Metazoa; phylum Chordata; class Amphibia; order Anura; family Ranidae; genus Staurois; species Staurois parvus. Next base: position 851,361 of record NW_028318337.1, on the reverse strand, counting down.
TCCAACCGGGAGGAGAGTTCCTGCAGATAATGCAAAATCTGTTCTTGATAGGCCTGCTGGACATCGACTCTTTGCACCAAGCCCTGAAGTTGTTCCAGGAGAGGCCACAGTGTCTCCGAGGAGCTCATGGCCTGAGCAAACTGTCAACACCTGTGGTAGTGAGCTCTTAATCCACAGCTTGGGGTTCTCCAGGGAGCGGAGTCTAAGCCCCAGCCTGCTTGTTCACCAGAGCCCCTGATGGTGGGGATGGACTTGCAGCAGGCTTGGACCAGGTCGCGGCCCCCAAGTGTAGGTCTTTCTGTGACATAAATGTAAGATTTGAGTAGCTGAGATGTGATCTGTAGAAATATGACATTGTAGATTTAGCTTCATTCCATGTTAATAATAAGATGGGTTCAGGATTCAGTCAGAGACATATGGTCACCAATTAGCATCTGAAAGGACAGAGCATCCTCTAGGCTGGAGGTGACACCTAGATGCCAATAAGACTTGTCACCTACGTAGTCAGACTTTGTTGCCTTCTAGATATCTAAGAAGAGGAACTCTAGACATTTCAGCTTCAGAGACCAAGAGAGGGCTCCGATGTGTCTAGGAGCTTTGACGTATATCAGCAGATCAAAGGAATATATTTCATCTCTCATGAAAGCTAAAATATTAGTTGCAGAGAGATGAAAATACTTCCTTCTGATTGGCTACATCTGCAGGTAAAACTGTATTTGTAGCCTATGTAGAATCCCAGAGAAACGCAGACAACGGTTATATGTCGCCTGATTGCGACAGCTGAACAGTGATTGGTACTGTCGCGATCGGACTGATGCGCTGGTGTCGGAAATTCAATCCCTGACTTGGTGATTTAAACCGTTCCTGGTCCAATCAACTTTGGGCATTTCAGTACCCAGAATGTCCTGTGGGCTGGTACAGGAACACCCCCCAGAGTTGATTGGCCAAGGGCTAATGTCCAGCCCACGTCCATATTTCAATAAATTGAGGACCCTGGGATATAGACGGTGTCATTCGTATGGAGCCGGTTCTATTTGAATGGCGAATCGCAGACTTTCTCTGACTTTTATTTCTGTTTTTATTCCCTTTTATTTTATAGTCAATAGCCAATTGTGTGTCTTCTTGTATTTTCCGTATTATTTGTAACTCTTTATACTTTGTACATATTTTATGCACTGCCCACTTTCGGGATATTAAATCATAAACTTAATAAGTGACTTATAGGTACTTAAGCTCGGGTTCATATCTCCGGAGAGATTGTATGGTATTGCAGTGTCTTTATATGCTCGGTCAAGTTCATTGCCTATCTGTATGCAATTGCACTGCGTGTTGGCAGATTGCATGCAGATTGTAAGGTAGCAGATCTGCCAGATGGAGATCTGTGTGTGTGGTGGCCCAGCAGACCAGTGTGCGGACAAACTGTTGGGTGGTGGCAAGCTACCGTTTGTTGTGAGTCTGGTGTGGGGGTGTGTGGACAGTGGAAGAGTGATTAACACCGGGGTTCTAGCTTGAAGGATAGCTGGAGGAATCCTAGAAGGGTGTGCCAATTTCTAGACTGCTCCCCAATCCTTAGCGTGCACCAGATTGTATATAAGATTCGTATCTGCCTGTGTGTGTGGTCAGCCAGCTGGACACCTCAGTTAGCTAGTCGCTGTGGGCGTGTGCAGGTTGGATCCGTGACACTTTCCTTTAGGGAAATTGCAAAGTAAGCCAAGGTGTGAGTACAGTTTCCTACACCATCAAAAGACAATTGGAGACTGGAGCAAACTAGGACAGGAGGAGGTCTAGCAGACCCAAAGCCACAACAGAATTAGAAGAAAAGTTTCTGAGAGTCAACAGCTTGCATGTAAGGTAACTCAGAGAACAGCTTCAATCTCAGATTAACCACTTTCTCTCCTGAGGATTTACCCCCTTTCCTGACCAGGCCATTTTTTGGGTTACGGTGCTGCGTCACTTTAACTGACAATTGCGCGGTCATGCAACTTTGCACTCAAATTAAATTTCTATAAATAGTGAATACTTGTGAGCTATTATGAATGAGGCATTCAGTGGGTAATATACAATTGTCTACTGATAAAATGTGCTTGGTGCGCTGGCACTTACACAGACTCACTTGCTAGTGTATATACAATATTATAAATAAATTTATAGTGCCGCGCTCCTATTTACTTATATATATAACTTAATCCTTGGGGTACATGAATTGATATCTGAAACAATACATAAATCACTGTGACTAGTGAATAAAAATAATCAATAATAAATAATAAATAATGATAGATCAATTGTAAATCACTATAACTGGTAAATCAATTAAAAATAGATAAATTTAAATATGAATAGATCAACAACCTTCATTAATGTGACTGATATCAATCAATCAAAAAATCCTTAATTAAATGTGACTGTAAAAGGATGAAACTAAGATAAATAAAATCCTAAATCTGTGCCACTCAATGATCTGATGTGATCACTCCATCTATATTGTGCAAAAGCATACATAAATGTGCAAGTGCAAACAATAAAATTAATAAAATAAAGTGAAAAGTCTTTCAAATAAGTGCAATGTGCAGGTGAATTCCTTATTCCCTCTCGCCGGGTGCTTAGTGGTCTCCCTATGCGCTCACCTTAGTATTTGCCTAAATAAATTCAGGCAAATAAGCTTTTAATCCTTCCAGGATTAATGGGATGATACTCTTATGTAAGATGTTCCAGAAGATGGGTGTGGATCTATAGAGATCCTCCTGTACTCTCCTCTTTCTCCTTGTGCAGCTGCTCATAAATGGATATTTTGACCAGCTCTCTAGGAATCTCCTAATTCCCCTCCTGGGGTCACCACCTTCTCAAATCCTCCTTTCACCAGCATGGGGAATGTGGGTCAATTGAAAGAGAGAAGAAAAAAGACCATGGTGCCTTATCCTTTTGTGTAAAGGAAATTTATTACTGCCAGTTGCGGTATTACACAGCGGTATATGGCTCTTATGTGATCCAGGACAGCATAGATGATATCAGTCAGTGAGTGAGTAATACTCTGCCTCTGCCTCTGTCTTGCTGCCTGCCTCCGTCTGCACTGGAATCACCGAGCCTCTCCGATGCAATGTCGTGACGTCAGAGCCCCTCCCCTACGCGTTGCGTCACAGGGTCACGTGACTTCATCAGGGGGAAATGATTGGATCATTCTTTAAAAATCATACAATGTGATTTCCTGAATTTTTCTTTAAATTCTGTCTCTCAGAGTAGGAATGCACCTACAATGTGAATTTCAGACCCCTCTATGATTTCTAAGTGGGAGAACTTGCAAAATCGCAGGGTGTTCAAATACTTCTGTTCCTCACTGTATACTGGAATTTTAATTTTAATTTTTTTTTACTAGTAATGGTGGCAATCAGCGACTTTCTGTGGGACTGTGGTGGGCATTCTGGCACTGGGGGGAACTGACTAACTGCCAATGACATCCCCAGTGATCAGTGCTAATAAAAAAATTAAAAAAATCTAATTTCATCATAAATTTAGGCCAAAATATATTCTGCTACATGTCTTTGCTAGACAAAAATCCCAATATATGTAAATGAATTGGTTTACATGAAAGTTATAGAGTTTACAAATGGCGGTATATATACTGGGATTTTTTTTTTTACTATTTTTACTAGTAATGGCGGCGATCTGACACTGGGGGGAACTGACTTGGTGTCACTGTCATCCCCAGTGACACCAATACATTGATCAGTGCTAAAAAAAAAAGCACTGACACTGTACTAATAGCACTGGGCAGGAAGGGGTTAACATGAGGGGCGATCAAAAGGTTAACTGTGTGCTGTTTTCCTTGTGTCTGTGTCTGTGTCCGTGTGCTTCACTGTAAGCACACTGCTTTGCATAGCTGTGCTGTGCACAGCCATCTAAAGCAGTGTGCACGAACTGACAGGGAGGAGAGCTGTTTTGTTTACAAACAGTTGTGCTGTTCCCCTCATATTTGTTATTTAACTGTGCATTGTATCACCAATTCTTATTTCACCATGTTTGTTTCTATGTCTTGATCTGTTGCTGTCATCTGCTGGCCAGAATTTGCATGCTGCATGCCTCTGTTATAGCTAGTAAGTGTTTTCTCTGCTGGGTGTGGTTTTAGGCAAGCCTTGGTTCTGGTCACTTCCTGCAGCCATTTTATCTGCTATATAGTTGTGTGACAGGACATTCAATACCCTGGGCTTGTGAAGGCATCAGTTTTTGACCAGCAGTTAGCCTCAGGAAAGATATCACAGGACAGCATCAATACCTCTACTACCTTACAGTATTGTATCACTGTTTGTCGCTGTATTTTGGACCAAATAAACCCACGCTGATTTCATTCCCGTGTATACGTTTGGATCCATCTAACCTGAACATCTGCCGGTCCGGTCTGCTCCACTGCTTGGATACGAAGGTAGGAAGTTACACAGCCATTATCAGATATACCTTCATTCGCCTTCATGTGGGGACAGAACAGTCAAAAACTGCCTTAAAGTCCATACCCCGCTACAGATTCCCTCAGAGTCCAGTACCACACTCAGGAATCTCCCTAGCAACAGGCCCACTTGCAGCAAATCTGCCCGGCTACAGTGCATGTTCCACAAGCCTATGCGGAAGCACTGCACATACGCAGCATCTATACTCTTGCCTGGAAGTCCTCCACAACTCGCCAAGCCACTCTTTACATCCTATATTAACCTTTCCTCGCATAATAGAAGTACTGTTTATGCACGTTCCTTACACTGCCGTGGCCGCCGCAAAACCCCGCAATTCATTCTAAATATTTTAGAAATTTTGTCAAAGTGCCCTATCGGAGCCGTGCTGCGATTTTCAGCGCCCAATTCAAAACTTCATTTTCTTAAAGGGACAGCGCACCTTAAGTCAAAATGGCTGAAAAGGACTTTGCACAGTTCCCCGGTGATGAAATAAAGCAAATGCAACCTGATACTGATCATTATGAAGGGCAGGGAACAGAATCCACACTTCCAGCAGAACAAGTCGTGCGACCAAGACGCTCTCTCAAACCGACAGTAAAGGTCATTGAAAATTATCACACCACAAAAGATGAGCTATGTGATAACCTGGAGGAACAATGGGAACGAGTTTCCTCCCTCATGTCCGGACTTAAATCCTCAGGTGATGCCACAAGCTTACAAGTTGCCATCGGGCGGCTGGACACAGCTCAAGAAAGATACAATAGACTGTCCACAAGGTATATAACCTTTCTAAAAGACTCTAATATCGATGAAGCCCTATCAGAACTGAGCAAGGCAGAATCAATAGCCAGACAAAGAGACGTCATGGTGCTGGATGTTAAAGGTAAAGCGGAACTCCGTATCTCGCATTTGCAAGAAACTAAATCACACAGATCAAATTCATCTAAACATTCCTCTCGGTCATACAGATCATCGTGCTCAAGAAGCTCAGCCTTGAGCGACAGATTACTAGAGGCCCGCATAAACGCAGAGCAATCCAAAGCGAGATGCTCCTTCACAGAAAAAGAAGCTCTTGCAAAGGCAGAGGTCAAGAGGGCAGAGGCAGAGGCCAAGAGGGCAGAAGCAGAGGCCAAGAGGGCAGAGGCAGAAGCAGAGGCCAAGAGGGCAGAAGCAGAGGCTCGAATAAAGATTTTTGAATCAGAGATGCAGGAGGAAATTGCATTAACTAAAGTAAGACTACTTGAGCAAGCATTGAGCCAAGGTCTTGATCCAGTCTGCTCGCTACCACAGGAGATAGATGATCCAGTTGACCGCACCAGTGACTATGTACTGAATCAGGTATCTGCGCCACCCCCAGTTTGCAGTACCGTCCAAGCCGAGAACACTGAAACCTGCAAGTCAGCTCTACCTGCCGTACCACTGCCACCCACAGCACCCGAGCAACCTAATAACCGTTACCCGGAAGTGCCCTCTCAAGGACGGTTGTTACAGCAAGATCGCTATCAGGCATTTTCTAGCCTACCTCCACAGCTCAAGCAGCAGTCATCACAATATACAGAGGCTAAACGACAGCTCAACCCTGCAGCTACATCATTCTACCCGGAAGCATCTCACCCCTTTACGCCAGGAAGCCCATACGCCCCAGGGGCATCACAAGTCGTCATGGCCACAAGCAGTGAGAAATCAGATATGTCTGAGTTTGCCAGGTTTATGGTGAGCAGAGAGCTAATCAACACCAGTCTCTCAAAATTTGATGACCGTGCAGAGAGCTACAGAGCTTGGAAGGCAACCTTCAAGGCCGCTATCGCTAACCTCAACCTAACCGCAGAGCAGGAGTTTGACCTCTTGATCAAATGGCTGGGCCCAGGCTCCACAAATCGCATCAAGAGCCTCAGAACTGTCTACATGGGACAAGCAGAAGCAGGTCTCGCTGCCGCCTGGCAGAGACTCGAACGTACCTTCGGCAGTGCAGAAGCAATAGAGAAGGCTCTATTCAAGAGACTGCAGAACGTTCCAAGGATCAATCTCAAGGATGTCCAGAAGCTTCAAGATTTAAGTGATCTGCTCATGGAACTGGAGCTTGCCAAGGGTGACCCTCGTCTGTCCGGGCTGTGCTACCTGGATACAGCTCATGGAGTGAACCCAATTGTCGTGAAGCTACCATACAGTCTGCAAGAAAAGTGGGCGGCATCAGTCTCAAGGTACAAAAGAGAGCATGACGTCACCTTTCCCCTATTTATTCACTTCTGTAGGTTTATCGATGAACAGTCCCAGATGAGGAATGACCCCAGCCTCGACTTCCTGGAGTTCAACACTACAGCTTCAGCAACATCATCGTCAAGGTATGAAAGCATCATGCATAAACACAGAGACTTCAAGAGCAGCGTGAGTGTTAGAAAGACTAACCTACCATCTCCTGCAGTACCCACGGGTAAACAGTACACTACCTCATCAGGAGATAAGACCTTCAATCGTGAATGTCCCATTCATAAAAAACCACACTCTCTGAACAAATGTAGAGGGTTTAGATCCAAAACCATACAGGAGCGCAAGAAAATCCTCACCGAGCTCGGGGTATGTTTCAGATGCTGCGCTTCTTGGAGCACATGGCTAAGGACTGTAAATCTGTCATCAAGTGTGAGGAGTGTCATAGTGAAAGACATGCCTCAGCTATGCACCCAATCCCACTCTCCAGAGATTCACCCACTGCCGTCACCACCAGTCCTGCTCCAAGTCATGGCGGGGAGCCCCAAAATTACGCTAATGCAGCGACTGCTGTTTCCTGCTCATGCTTGGATGTATGTGGGGAGGGCCAGTGCGAGAAATGTTGTGCCCGAATATGCCTGATCAAGGTCTACCCAGAGGGACTACCAGGAAAGGCAGTAAAAATGTATGCCATCATTGATGACCAAAGCAACCGGTCCCTAGCAGGTCCTAAATTCTTTGAAGCCTTTGGAATAAAGGGACCATCCGAACCCTATACCTTAAACACCTGCTCGGGCCGCATAGAGACTAGCGGCAGAAGAGCACAAGGATTCATCGCTTCTCCTGTCAGTGGGGATACGGAAATACCCTTACCGACGCTGATCGAATGTGATCAAATACCCAACGATAGGGATGAGATTCCTACCCCAGAAGCTGCATTTCACCAACCTCACCTAAGGCACCTAGCCAACGTTATCCCACCTATGGACATCAACGCCGAGATTCTACTCCTGCTCGGCAGAGACAATCTAAGGGTACACAAGGTGCGTCAACAGTGTAATGGTCCTGACTATGCACCATACGCCTAGAGACTGGACTTGGGATGGGTAATCATAGGAAATGTATGCTTAAATCAACCAGGAATTGACTCCTTCAAAACGTACGTGCGTGCAGATGGACGCACAACTTGCATTAAGCCGTGTCCTCATCACTATGAGGTGAGAGAGAAGTCTCCAGGCCTCGTACAACTACCTGACGTCATTACTCCCCTCTTTGCCGACAACTTGGGGAGATCAGTCTTTCATACAACCAAGGACGACGATAAAGTAGCCTTGTCAGTAGAGGACAGAGAATTTGTCGAGATAATGGACAGTGAGTTCTTTAAAGACGAAACCAATCACTGGGTTTCTCCATTACCCTTCCGAGCTACCAGGGTAAGACTCCCGAACAACCGGGAACAAGCTCTGTCTAGATTTAACTCTCTTCAGCGTACCATGAACAGCAAGCCTGAAATGAGAGAACACATCGTTGCCTTTATGGATAAAATATTCCGTAACAACCATGCAGAACCAGCTCCATCCTTAAGGAAGAACGACGAGTGCTGGTACTTGCCTTCATTCGGAGTATATCATCCACGAAAACCTAATCAAATTAGAGTTGTCTTTGATTCAAGCGCCAAACATCAAGGTGTATCTCCTAACGATATTCTTCTCACAGGTCCTAATCTGACTAATCTAGTCGGAGTGCTGATGAGATTCAGGAAAGAGCTTGTCGCCATCACTGCTGACATTGAACATATGTTCCATTGTTTTGTAGTCCGAGAGGACCACCGGAATTTCCTCAGGTTTCTGTGGTACAAGGACATTGACACCAACGCAGAGATGATGGAGTATCGTATGAGGGTACATGTGTTTGGAAACAGCCCTTCACCAGCCGTAGCGACTTACGGGCTTCGGAGAACTGCAATAGAGGGGGAATCTGAGTATGGTACAGATGCCAAAGACTTTGTGGAAAAAGACTTCTACGTGGATGATGGGCTCAAATCGCTACCAACTGAAGAAGCGGCTATCGATCTGCTCAAAAGGACTCAAAATATGTTGTACCAAGCTAAACTTAGACTACACAAAATTGCTTCAAACAGCCTAACCGTAATGAGAGCCTTCGAGCGAGGTGATCATGCACCTGGATTCAAAGACATTAACCTGGGACTGGACAGTCCACCTGTGCAGAGGAGCTTGGGCCTCAGATGGGATCTCTCGGCTGACTCCTTTGGTTTTCAAATAAGTTGTGCAGACAAGCCATTCACAAAACGTGGTGTCCTATCAGTGGTAAACAGCCTATTTGATCCGCTGGGATTTGTAGCGCCCATCGTCATACAAGGTAAATCCCTACTGAGACAGCTTTCTGAAACCATCAAGGATTGGGATACCCCACTTCCCTCCGATAAAGAGCAAAAATGGGAAGCCTGGAAGCAATCTTTGTGTGCTTTGGATGAGATCCACATCCCAAGATGCTATATTAAAACCTCACTTACTTCTAGCGTAAAGAAGGAACTCCACGTGTTCTCGGACGCCTCCACAGAGGCCATAGCAGCGGTCGCCTATCTGAAGGTCACAGAACCCAACAAGCAAAATCACGTTGGATTCGTCTTTGGTAAGGCTAAGTTATACTATAGTCAGGCTAAGGCCTGATCATACTATTCCCAGACTTGAACTCTGTGGGACTGTGTTAGCAGTGGAGATTGCAGACTTCATACAAGAAGAACTAGGTGTCAACATAGATGAAGTTCAGTATTACACGGACAGTAAGGTCGTATTAGGTTACATCTACAATCAGACGAGACGATTTTATGTTTATGTCAGTAACCGCATAGAGAGAATCAGGAGGTCCTCCAAACCTGAACAATGGTACTATGTACCATCCGAACTTAATCCAGCAGATCATGCCACTAGACCTATGTCAGTAGGTTCCTTTACTAACTCTACTTGGCTTACAGGTCCGGAGTTTCTGCTAAGACAGGCGGACGAATGTGTACAGGAAGTTTTCAGCATCCAGGATCCGGATAATGATCCAGAAATCCGCGCTGAAGTTAGTGCATTGGTCACTGGAACAAAGCAAACCTCCAGCCTCGGTTGCCAGCGCTTTGAACGTTTCTCCAGTTGGATGAGACTCGTCAGGACTATCGCAAGGTTAGTGCACATTGCGAAATGTTATCACAATACTCACAAAGATAAGGATTGTCACGGTTGGCATGTCTGCCATAAACCCTTCTCTACGGAGAACATCTCTCATAGTGAGTCCCTCATAATATGTCACGTCCAACAAGAGGAATTCAATGTAGAATGGAAGTGCTTATACAACAAACAGCAGATTCCAATAAAAAGCCCTCTTGCCAACTTAAATGCAGTTATTGACAGTTTTGGCTTGCTCAGAGGTGGTGGTCGTTTGAATCAAGCCCACCTAAGAGTTGCAGAACAAAATCCTCTCATCATTCCCAGCAAACACCATATCACCGTCTTGCTGATCCGACACTACCACAAAAAGACTGAACACCAGGGCAGGCAAATCACTGAGGGCAAGTTACGGTCTGCTAGCCTTTGGATTATAGGTATGAAAAGACGTGTGGCCCAAGTACTGCATGACTGTGTTCACTGTCGCAAAGCTAGAGGAAAACAACTACACCAACAAATGGCTGATTTGCCTGCGGACAGACTATGTACAGAGCCGCCTTTCACCTACGTTGGCCTAGACATCTTCGGGCCATGGATGGTGTCCGCACGCAGGACCCGTGGCGGTCACGCAAACAGTAAGCGTTGGGCTGTACTATTTACTTGCATGAGTGTGCGAGCCGTTCACTTAGAGGTCATAGAATCCATGGACACATCCAGCCTTATTAATGCCTTAAGACGGTTCTTCGCAATCAGAGGACCAGTGAAACAGTTGAGGTCTGACCGTGGAAGCAACTTCATTGGAGCCTGTAGAGAAATGAACATAGACACCAAATCCATTCAAGATCACTTGGCGGAAAAGGGTTGCACCTGGATTTTCAATCCTCCTCATAGTTCCCGCATGGGGGGCTCCTGGGAGAGAATGATCGGGATCTCACGCAACATCTTGAATTCTATGTTGATGGATGTAAACTCTTCAAGACTCACACATGAGACTCTAGTCACCCTTCTCGCTGAAGTTTCAGCCATCATCAATTCTAGACCCCTCGTGCCAGTATCTATGGATCCTGAAACACCAGCCGTACTGACTCCAGCTATCCTACTTACCCAAAAAACTGAGATTACGCTATTACCTAGTGGAGAATTTACTCATGCGAATATCTACCAAAAACACTGGAAACGTGTACAATACCTAGCTGATTACTTCTGGAACAGGTGGCGAAAGGAGTATCTCAATATTCTTCAAGGAAGAAAGTGGCAACACCACAAACCAAACCTAAAAGAAGGCGACCTCGTGTTAATGAAGGAGCAACATATCGTACGGATTGACTGGCCTATGGGACTAATTACAAAGGTTCTTCCTAGCAAGGATGGCAAGGTCCGTAAAGTGGAGTTGAAGATCTTCAGAAAGGGTGAGCTTAAAATATTCGCAAGGCCAATTAACGAACTCATTTTGATACTACCCATCGAGAACATTCCTGCTGGGTGAACTCTCCTGAACTTGAACTTTGTGGTTCTTCTCTATTCCAACTCGGAATCTACTATATTGTTATGTTTATTGCATTCTAACATGTACTTTGTTACAGGTTGTTTTATATTTTATGGACATTCGTCATAGTGAAATCCCTTATGGAATTTCAGACGGGGAGTGTGCTGTTCCCCTCATATTTGTTATTTAACTGTGCATTGTATCACCAATTCTTATTTCACCATGTTTGTTTCTATGTCTTGATCTGTTGCTGCCATCTGCTGGCCAGAATTTGCATGCTGCATGCCTCTGTTATAGCTAGTAAGTGTTTTCTCTGCTGGGTGTGGTTTTAGGCAAGCCTTGGTTCTGGTCACTTCCTGCAGCCATTTTATCTGCTATATAGCTGTGTGACAGGACATTCAATACCCTGGGCTTGTGAAGGCATCAGTTTTTGACCAGCAGTTAGCCTCAGGAAAGATATCACAGGACAGCATCAATACCTCTACTACCTTACAGTATTGTATCACTGTTTGTCGCTGTATTTTGGACCAAATAAACCCACGCTGATTTCATTCCCGTGTATACGTTTGGATCCATCTAACCTGAACATCTGCCGGTCCGGTCTGCTCCACTGCTTGGATACGAAGGTAGGAAGTTACACAGCCATTATCAGATATACCTTCATTCGCCTTCATGTGGGGACAGAACAACAGTTCTCCCCCCCGTTGCAGATGCTGGGCAATCACAAGGTGCCGGTGAGTAATCACCAGCCGAGACACGGTGATTGACAGCGCGTGCCCCTTACCCAAAAATGTAAATTCACATGATTTTGTGCACCCGTGCCGCCCTGTAGCAGGGTGGTTGGGAAGCGGTTAACATTGATCGAAGTAAGCAGGTCTCAGCGTCAACTGAAAAGAAGCGCACCAAAAACATATCTCCCATTGATTTCAGTAGAAAACGCACCTGTGGTGCATTTGTGGAGTGTTTTTTGAGTCATATGTCCAAGTTTCACAGGTGCATGACTGGAGCCAGGGGTCCAGAAAATGTGGCAAAATCGCATATGCGTTTTTTCAATGGAGCAGTGTGAAAGCACCTTAAAGTGGAACTGCATTGCATCTGAGCACCACAAACCCAAAATGCTATTTAATTCATTGTTAATATTCAAATCAAACTCATCCATCCATCCATCCATGTCTCCATGCTTTATTTTACTGAGAAATCATTTTGAAAAACACCCCTTGGCATTTCTGTTCATGACCATCTTCAGTAAGGGCAAATGATTCATGTTGCATTTACTTCCTGGAATCCATCTGCCCTTAGCTCTGGCATTGGCTGAGCTGAGAATCCTCCCTCCCCTCCTGAAGACTCCTGGGATGTATGACATCATTTGCCTATGCATGGAAACCAGGAAGTAACTGAAGAAATGTAAAAAGAAAGTTTAAAACAAGTAAATATGATATCCTTTCCTATCCATTTACTAATGCTAGCAGCATAAGGATTAAAAGTAGTCCATGTTCATTGAGAGAGTGAAGCTCCACTTTCAATTATTATTATTATACAGGATTTATATAGCGCCAACAATTTGTTCAGTGCTTTACAATATAAAGGGAGACAATACAGCAACAATACAGTTCAATACAAGAGGGATAGGAGGGCCCTGCTCCTTGGAGCTTACAATCTAAGATATAGTGTGATGCCCCAGGATCAGTTTCCTTCCAGCACAATTAGCGGTCGCTTGTTTATTGTGTCTTCTGCGTGAAAGAGCCCTAAAACAAATCTGTATTTGACCATAAAGGGCAAAACAACAGGTTTGATTCAATAAATGTCTTGCAGGGATCATATCCTCTGCCATCTTTCACTTTCAGCCATCAGGAGCTAAAACAATTCTCTTCCTGGTGTGAAGGAGCATGTGGCTCCATTTGATTGAGCCAGCACTGTTACCTGAAATACTGGGGAGTCCTGAGCCCTTTGTAAGTTCTGACTGGAGCAACCTAAATCTTACGCAGGACTTTCTTTCTTCTCTTACAGTAGCTGAACAGATGTAAGGGAAAGGTAAGTATGTGTAGCTGGGGGCTTTGTACTGCATAGAACAGGTTTACTTCAAAGCAGACCTTGAAGTAAAAGACAAGGTTCACTAATCAACCCAAGGCCTTCCCCATCTCTAATTGCAGCAATAAAGCTAAAATAAAATAAAAAAACAGTTAGAAAATATACTTACTTTACACAAGCTTCTGCCCAAGAGAGGGTACCATCTAGATCAGGGGTGGGCAAACTTTTTGACTTGAGGGCCGCAATGGGTTCATATATTGGACCCGAGGGCCGGACCAAGAGTAGATGAATTATGTGTATGTGTCATCCATAGTAAGTATAGTAATATTCCCCCATAGTAAGCATAGTAATGAATCCCCCATATAGTAATTCATCCCCCATAGTAATTCATCCCCCATATAGTAATTCATCCCCCATAGTAATTCATCCCCCATATAGTAATTCATCCCCCATATAGTAATTCATCCCCCATAGTAATTCATCCCCCATATAGTAATTCATCCCCCATAGTAATTCATCCCCCATATAGTAATTCATCCCCCCTATAGTAATTCATCCCCCATAGTAATTCATCCCCCCTATAGTAATTCATCCCCCATAGTAATTCATCCCCCCTATAGTAATTCATCCCCCATAGTAATTCATCCCCCATATAGTAATACATCCCCCATAGTAATTCATCCCCCATATAGTAATTCATCCCCCATAGTAATTCATCCCCCATATAGTAATTCATCCCCCCTATAGTAATTCATCCCCCATATAGTAATTCATCCCCCATATAGTAATTCATCCCCCATAGTAATTCATCCCCCATAGTAATTCATCCCCCCTATAGTAATTCATCCCCCATAGTAATTCATCCCCCATATAGTAATTCATCCCCCATATAGTAATTCATTCCCCATAGTAATTCATCCCCCATATTAAGTCCCCAAGTCCCCCCTGTGTCAATTCACTTACCTTTGATCCGCGCGTTCCTCTCGCCGTGTCCCGCGCCGTTCCGGTGTAGCATGAAAATCTGTCTCCTATGAGGATCTGTCCCCCTCGACGTATCTGCGCATGTGCCAGTTTCAGGCATTAGCAGCCGATCGGCAATCTCCGGCACATGCGCAGATACGTCGAGGGGGACAGATCCTCATAGGAGACAGATTTTCATGCTACACCGGTCTTCAGGGCGGACTGTGAGAGGAGCCTACGGGAGCCGGATTAAAAGCTCCGCGGGCCGGATTAAAAGGTCAGCCGGGCCGTATACGGCCCGCGGGCCATAGTTTGCCCATTGCTGATCTAGATCCTTCCAGTGAGATTCTGGAAACACTGAATATCCCAAATGCCACAACTAGATGCTCCAGAAAAGTGCATTAGTGTCTTCTCTTGAGAGTTGGAATCCTAACGTGATTCTAAAGGCTCAAGGTTTCTTACCTTTATGCATTCTATGCAAGAGGTTAAAACCGTCGGTGCAGCCCCCCCCAATACTGTTCACAAGAGCCTCCGAGGTTTCTCCCTCCTCATTGGCTCCTGCTGCTGTCAATCACAGCCATTGAGCCAATGAGGAGAAAGAGAGTGCGGGGCTAGCCACGGCTCTGTGTGTGAATGGACATGCAGAGCAATATCTCAAGACCGAGCCTCCTTGGGTGCCCCTATAGCAAGCTGTTTGCTCTGGGGGCACTAGGCAGGAGGAAGGGGCCAGGAGCGCCAGCAGGGGGCCTGAGAAAGACGGATCAAAGCAGCTTGGTGCAAAATCACTGCACAGAGCAGGTATGACATGTTTGTTATTTTTAAACAAAAAAAAAGTGCATTTAAAGCTTCCCGTCCACCCTATAGCAGAAATACTGCTACAGGGGGGCACATGTACACAAAATCATGTACAGTGGGTATAAAAAGTCTACACACCCGTTAAAAGGTCAGGTTTCTGTGATGCACAAAAATGAGACAAAGATAACTAATTTCAGAACTTTTTCCACCTTTAATGTGACCCATAAACTGTACAACTCAATTGAAAAACAAACTGAAATCTTTTAGGGGGTGAATAAAAATGAAGAACTAAAATAATGTGGTTGCATAAGTGTGTACACCCTCTCATAACTGGGGATGTAGCTGTGTTCAGAATGAAGCAATCACATTCAAAATCATGTTAAATAGGAGTCAGTACACACCTGCCATCATTTAAAGTGCCTCTGATTAACCCCACGTAAAGTTCAGCTGTTCTAGTAGGTCTTTCCTGACATTTTCGTAGTTGTATCTTACAGCAAAAGCCATGGTCCGCAGAGAGCTTCCAAAGCATCAGAGGGATCTCATTTTTAAAAGGTATCAATCATGAGAAGGGTAAAAAAGAATTTCCAAGGCATTAGATATACCATGAAACACAGTGAAGACAGTCATCATCAAGTGGAGAAAATATAGTACAACAGTGACATTACCAAGAACTGGACGTCCCTCCAAAATTAATGAAGAGATGAGAAGAAAACTGGTCTGGGAGGCTGCCAAGAGGCCTACAGCAACATGAAAGGAGCTGAGGAAATATCTGGCAAGTACTTGCTTTGTGGTACATGTGACAACAATCTCCCGTATTCTTCATATGTCTGGGCTATGGGGTAGAGTGGCAAGACGGAAGCCCTTTTCTTATGAAGAAAAACATCCAAGCCTGGCTAAATTTGGCAAAAACACATCTGAAGTCCCCCAAAAGCATGTGAGAAAATGTGTTATGGTATGATGAAACCAAGGTTGAACTTTGTGGCCATAATTCCAAAAGATATGTTTGGTACAAAAACAACACTGCACATCACCAAAAGAACACCATACCCACAGTGAAGCATGGTGGTGGCAGCATCATGCTTTGGGGCTGTTTTTATTCAGCTGGAACTGGGGCCTTAGTCAAGGTAGAGGGAATTATGAACCGTTCCAAATACCAGGCAATATTGGCACAAAACCTTCAGGCTTCTGGTAGAAAGTTGAACATGAAGAGAAACATCATCTTTCAGCATGACAACGACCCAATGCATACAGGTGAAACTCGAAAAATTAGAATATCGTGCAAAAGTTCATTTATTTCAGTAATGCAACTTAAAAGGTAAAACTAATATATCAGACTCATTACATGCAAAGCAAGATAGTTCAAGCCGTGATTTGTCATAATTGTGATGATTATGGCTTACAGCTCATGAAAACCCCAAATCCACAATCTCAGAAAATTAGAATATTACATGCAATCAATAAAAATATCGGGCCTCTGAAAAGTATAAGCATGCATATGTACTCAGTACTTGGTTTGGGCCCCTTTTGCAGCAATTACTACTTCAATGCGGCGTGGCATGGAAGCTATCAGCCTGTGGCACTGCTGAGGTGTTATGGAAGACCAAGATGCTTCAATAGCAGCCTTCAGCTCTTCTGCATTGTTCGGTCTCATGTCTCCCATCTTTCTCTTGGCAATGCCCCATAGATTCTCTATGGGGTTCAGGTCATGTGAGTTTGCTGGCCAATCAAGTACAGTAATCCCACGGTCATTGGACCAGGTTTTGGTGCTTTTGGCAGTGTTGGCAGGTGCCAAGTCCTGCTGGAAAATGAAGTCAGCATCCCCATAAAGCTCATCTGCGGAAGGAAGCATGAAGTGCTCCAAAATCACCTGGTAGACGGCTGCGTTGACGCTGGACTTAATGAAGCACAATGGACCAACACCAGCAGATGACATGGCTCCCCAAAAACACAGACTGTGGAAACTTCACACTGGACTTCAAGAATCTTGCAGTGTGTGCCTCTCCATTCTTCCTCCATACTCTGGGTCCTTGGTTTCCAAATGAGATGCAAAAGTTGCTCTCATCAGAAAAGAGGACTTTGGACCACTGAGCAACAGACCAGGTCTGTTTTTCTTTAGCCCAGGTAAGACGCTTCTGACGTTTGTTGTTCAGGAGCGGCTTGACAAGAGGAATACGACATTTGAAGCCCATGTCCAGGATCCGTCTGTGTGTGGTGGCTCTTGATGCACTGACTCCAGCCTCAGTCCACTCCTTGTGAAAGTCCCCAACACTTTTGAATGGCCTTTTCCTGACAATCCTCTCCAGGCTGCGCTCATCCCTGCTGCTTGTGCACCTTTTTCTTCCACACTTTTCCCTTCCACATAACTTTCTATTAATGTGCTTTGATACAGCACTTTGGGAACATTCAACTTCTTTTGCAATTACCTTTTGAGGCTTTCCCTCCTTATGGAGGGTGTCAATGATGGTTTTCTGCACAACTGTCAGGTCAGCAGTCTTTGCCATGATTGTGATTCCTACTGGACCAGACTGAGAGACCATTTAAAGGCTCAGGAACCCTTTGCAGGTGTTATGGCTTAATTAGCTGATTAGAGTGGGACACTTTGAGCCGAGAATATTGCACCTTTTCACAATATTCTAATTTTCTGAGATTGTGGATTTGGGGTTTTCATGAGCTGTAAGCCATAATCATCCCAATTATGACAAATTGCGGCTTGAACTATCTTGATTTGCATGCAATGAGTCTATCTCATATATTAGTTTCACCTTTTAAGTTGCATTACTGAAATAAATGAACTTTTGCACGATATTCAAATTTTTCGAGTTTCACCTGTACATCCAAATCAACAAAGGAATGGCTTCACCAGAAAAAGTTTTGGAATGGCCCAGCCAGAGCCCAGACCTGCATCCAATGGAAAATCTGTGGGGTGATCTGAAGAGGGCTGTGCACAGGAGATGTCTCTCGCAATCTGCCAGATTTGGAGTGTTTTTGCAAGGAAGAGTGGGCAAATATTGCCAAGTTAAAATGTGCCATGCTGATGGACTCATACCCAAAAAAGACTGAGTGCTGGAATCACATCAAAAGGGGCTTCAACAAAGGATTAGTGTAAGGGTGTGCACGCTTATACAACCATATTATTTTAGTGTTTTATTTTTACTTCCCTCCACTTAAACGATTTCAGTTTGTTGTTCAACTGAGTTGTACAGTTTATAGGTTACATTAAAGGTGGAAAAAGTTCCTAAATTATTTATCTTTGTCTCATTTTTTATATCACAGAAACCTGACATTTTAACAGGAGTGTGTAGACTATTTTATCCACTGTATATGTATGCAAATTTGCATTTCCGGGTAGGGGGCACGCGCACCCTACCTGTGCCACTATTCGCGGCCACGGCTGTCAACCAACAGGTCCCGGACGGTGATTACTTGCTGGTGCCCGGTGATTTCTTATGATCTCCGACGCGGAGAACTGTTTTGTTTACTAATAGTTCTCCTCTCTGTCAGCTAGGGCACACTGCTTTGAATGGCTGTGCACAGCACAGCCATCCAAAGCAGTCTTACAGTGAAGCACTCCCAGTACACAGTTAACCCTTTGATTGCCCACTCATGTTAACCCCTTCCTGCCCAGTGCCATTAGTACAGTGTCAGTGCTTTTTTTTAGCACTGATCACTGTATTGGTGTCACTGGGGATGTCATTGACACCACTTCAGTTTCCCCCAGTGTCAGAATGCCCACCGCAGTCCCACAGTCCCGTTATAAGTCGCTGATCGCCGCCATTACTAGTAGAAAAAAAATATTCCAGTATCTATACAGCCATTTTTAAATGCTAAAACTTTCAAGTTAACCAATTTACACGTATGGTTTTTTTTTTTTTTTTAGCAAAGACATGTAGCAAAATACATTTTGGTCTAAATTTATGACGAAATTTGATTTTTTAAATTTTGTTACTGGACATGTTTAATAGCAAAATATCTAAAATACTGTTTTTTTCTCAAACTTCTCAGTCTTTTTTTTCTATAGCGCAAAAAATTAAAAATGCACAGGCGATCAAATACCCCCAAAAGAACACTCAATTTGTGGGGGGAAAAAGGACGTAAATTTCATTTGGGTGCTGCATTGCATGACCGCGCAGTTGTCAGTAATGCAGTGCCATAATGAATAAAATGGCCTGGCCAAGAAGGGGGGTAAATCCTCAGGAGGGCAAGTGGATAACATCACTTTATTGTTCCCAAAAGGATGGAAACTTCACTTTACGCTGTGGGCAAAATCCGGGGTAAGGTAGGTATATTTTTTACCACATTTTTTCCTGCTATAATCCAGAAGTCACGTATGGAGGTGGGGGCCTAATGTCATAAGTGGACCTTGCCTTTCAGTGTAAAGTTTGCATTAAAGCTGAAGTTTAGATATAAATTTGATTGTATATTTGCATATGATATACTTGAGTGATCTCTTTGGAAACTGCAAATCACTGTAGTTGTTGATGCTACTACAGTGAAAGCAGCTGTCTTCCCAGTCCAGTGCAGAGAGGCTGCCCTTCTGCATAGTAATCACAGGGGATGCTCACTCTGCACTGCCACCATTCACTGAACACCTTGTATTTTTTCAATAAATACAAGCCATCCTCTGATTGGAAAAAGTGGAGGTCTTGATGTCACTGCCCTGCCCCTCCAAATCATCCAGTCAGAGGACACCTTGTATTCATTGAAAAAAAGATACAGGGCGTTATGTGAAAGGCAGTGGACTCAGAAGACTGCTGCGATCGGTGTAGTAGCTCTGACTACTACAGTGATTTGCAGCTTCCAAGCTGAACCATAATAACTATAAAATAAAATTCATACCTAAATTTCTCCTTTAGGTCCTTTCCTTTTGTTAACATTAACAAATGGCTTTAAATGCTGAAGGAATTTTACCTTCATGCATTCTATATATAAAGGTAAAAAACCTTCTGTGTGCTGCTCCCCCCACAGCCCCCCTAATACTTACCTGAGCCAGATCTCAATCCAGCACTGTGCATATTAGTCTCGGCTCTACCCAGTCTCTCTCTCTCCTCATTGGTTGAAACACAACAGCAGGAGCCATTGGCAATCACAGCCAATAAGGAGTGAGCTGGGATGAGCCCTCTGTGTGTGTCTTACAGAGCGGAGTGACAATGCATATGGAGCAGGCATGCATGAGTGTCCCAGGGCACTCAGCAGGGGGGAGGGGCCAGGAGTGTAGGCGGGTCTGCTCAAACCATTGCATAGAGCAGGTAAGTATGACATGTTTGTTGTTTTTTTTTTAACCCGAGCCTTTAATATCACTGTAAACATATTTTACAGAAAAAAGTAAATTTTGTTACTAAAATATTAGTGCCTATGACACCCAATCAAACTTCAGCTAGCATAAAAATAAAAGCAAGCTTTTGACTGACTGCTGTGTGCGATAGCGTCAGTTTTACTTTCTCTAGTAACTACTCATGTTTTAAAGTATAGAGTTGTTCTGATAAAATTATACAAGTTAACATGCAACTAAGCATGTAAAGGAACTACAGACTAAAACTGGCCTAAACATGTAGTTTTCTCTTGTTCACCTCCCTGGGAAAAACAAAAGAAGTCAGTCAATCCTCCATTGGGTGGATAGAGGAATTCTCACTGCAGGCTATTGTACTTATTAGCCACAACATGAGTGATTGGCCACAGCGTGAGTCTATTAGCAAGTTGCAACAGATGATTTTGACTCACACCTGCTTATCAGCTGTGGCCAATCACAGAATAGAATCCTGTGTTTACAAACACACAGGCCTCTGTGTGAACAGACCAGTGATCTGTCTGTTTCTTCTTCCTGAGAAGCAGGGAGATAAATAGCCAATCTGTAAATAAAAGCAGCATAATTTACACAGATTGCACTTGTTAGGCATACAGCTAACTCCTTGATTTTATCTTTTTGTTCACTCAACTAGAGCTGTCTCTTGGTAGTATTTTATCACCACTATGTTTTTTTATTTTTTGCTAAGTTTTCTTCTTCTCTGTTATAAAATTATGCAAATAAATAATTGTTCTTCATATATTTCGGTCAAAATGTATACTGCTACATTTATTTGGTGAAAATAACCCAAATCAGTATTTATTATTTAGTCTGTAAGAAAGGTATAGAGTCCACAAACTATTGTATATATCTGAAAATCGATCAATCTTTCTGTACTGACGGTACTCATTTACTGTACTCATTTCTTGAGGCCCATAAATGTCAGGACAGTACAGATATCCCCCAAATGACCCCTTTTTGGAAAGTAGACAGTCCAAGGTATTTAGGAAGAGGCATAGTGATTTTATTAAAATGTAATTTTTTTGTCATAATGTTTTGAAAATTAGGATATTAAAAAGAATTGTTTCCACAATTTTTTTTCAATACTGTCACCAGTGCAGCACAGTCTCATCATATAACTGGTGTGGCAGTGATCACGGAGACTGCCTGGTGACAGTCAGTTCTTTTTTTATGTTTTTTGTAATAACACACTGTTACCACAGCAATATGACTTTGCCATAGTAATATTGTACTACTCTAGGGAAGTGATCAGTATTTTTTTTACACATTATGATTGCTTATAGCAATGCATTTCATTGCTGTGATTGGCCCAGTCTGTGCCATGTGATCACTGTGACCAATCACAGCTAGCAACACAATTGTATACAATAGACGGCATGAAAGGAAGCCATCCATTGTTTACAACTGTCATGTGACCTGTTGTGACACATGACACAGCAGTCACATGGTACCGGCAACAGGCCTAAGTAAAAGATCAACACAGCCAATGGTCACAGCCAGTGACAGATCTCGCCTCAGCACGTGAGGCGGTGATCCAGGAGAAAATCATATGACACCCACCCAGATCGACAAAAGCCTCGCCCAGCCATCATTTTACTATAGGCCACGCAGGAAAGGGTTAAAACAAACACTGCTCAAAAAAAGAAAGAAGTGCATTTTATGTTTTTTTACTTTTGTTATTTGTATTTTGTTATTTATACTTTAATTGTTTAAGGATTGCGGAAAAAAAATCAATGTTGCAAGACAATATTCACAAAAAGAAAGCCTTGTTTGTCCTTAAAAAACAATATACTGTATGTATTACGGTTTTATCTTAAGTAATGACAAATTTATTGCTGAATAAACAGGTAAATAATTAAGTGAATATTTACAAAATTTAAAAAAAACACTGGGGATCAAATACCACTAAAAGGAAAGCTCTATTTGTGTGAAAAAAATTATATAAACTTAATTTTAATTGTTGCATGACCAAGCAATTGCCGGTTAAAGTAGCACAGAGCTGAATAGCAAAAAATGCCCTGGTCATGAAGGGGGTAAAATCTCTCGGAGGTCAAAAAGTTAAAGAAAGAAATTCCTCTGATACTGTTCATAAGCTGCCTCATGGTCCCCAGCTGGTCTTAGCCTGTCAGAAAGTTACTTTGTGGTCCCCCGGCTGCAAGGGAATAGACCTAAAGTGGAACTTCACTCTCTCAAGCAACAATGACTATTTTGAATCCTTATGCATCTAGCATTAGTAAATACAGTAGATAGGAAAGTTAAATATATTTACTTGTTTTAAATTGTTTTTTTTTTATTTCTTTAATTACTTCCTGGTTTCCATGCCTAGGAAAATTATGCCATACATCGCAGGAGTCTTTGGGGGGGGGGGGGACACATGGGGTTTTATCAGCTAAGCACACCTTCCTGCCTACATGCCTGAGCCAAGGGCAGATGGATTTCAAGACGTAAATGCCACAGCCCAAAATGCTAGGGGGAGTTTTTCTAAGTGATTTCTCAGCAAAATAAAGCATGGAGACATGGATGGATGTGTAAGTTTGCCTTGGATATTACAAATGAATTACAGTAAATAATGCCTTTGGTTTGTGGTGCTTAGATACAGTGTAGTTCCACTTTAAGGAGAAGATTGTCCTCTCACAGGCAATTGTTAACCATTTCGGAGTATCCCATGCCCCCAACCCCTTTCCTGTTACAAGTTTTATCAGCAATAAATCACAAAAAGCAACCCCTAGACTGTTTATCGGAGCTGGAGTGAATAGACTGTTGCTGGGGTGACTGGCAGTCTCTATACTGTTTGGGAAGCAACCAGTTAATAGCAGCGGCCCCTATGGGGGTACTGCTTCAAGTGGAATCCTGTTTTTTGGTATATATGTAGTACTTCTGTTCGCTGTATTATTTAATACAACAATCTCTTCCTTCTTCTACAATGTGTCCAGGTCTACTGCTGCTGTTGCTAAGCTTTGCCCTGCAAGGGTTCTTGTTCAGGGTAATCTGAATCCGTGAAAGCTTCTTAGAAACAAATGAAAAGGAATGTAACCTTTTACATGACCTGCAAAGCCATATAAGAAGACCTAGTAATTCAAAATTCAAATAATTTTTTATTAATTTATGTTCAGTAAAACGATAGACACATTTGCTGCTGAAGACAAAGCAGGGTATTGGTAAATTTAAAGCGGAAGTCCACCCAAAAAGGGAAGTTCCACTTTAAGGCCTCCCCCCATCCTTTTTCATGTTTGGAAATCTTTTTAGGAGGGGAGGAAGAGAGTACCTGGTTTTGACAGGTACCTGCTCGCACTTCCACTTGACTAGTTCTCCCCCCCCCTTCTTCCCTGCTGTCTTCTAGGACATGGCACAGGTCCCAGAAGACTGCAGAACCAATCACAATGAGCAGCACAGCTCACATAGGCGCAGTGGGAATCCGGCTGTGAAGCCACAAGCTGTCGCAGCCAGATACCTACAGTTAAGATGCCGGAGCCAGGGAATGAAGAGAGCCCCCAGCGCCTCCTCACGTGAGCACACTGATGGATCTGGGTACAGGTAAGTGTCTGTTTATTAACCTCTTGCCAACCACAGATAGCCGAATGACGGCTGCAGCCTGCCAGTTTTGGGTGGACATCATATGATGATCTCCCAGAACACGCTCTCCTGCACGCCCCTGGGGGCGCACACTCGGCGATCTCCGTGATTGATGTGTCCTACGGATCTTTTACCACGTGATCAGCCGTGTCCAATGACACACTGATCACCAGGAAATGCAATTGCCGGTTATCGGCTGCACTTTCCTCACACTGTCGGCAGTTGTCAGAGGAGGGATTGGCACTGATAATCAGGGCACTGATCATCAGTGCCCTGATGATCAGTGCCCAGCAGTGCCACCCACCAGTGCCGCCCACAAGTGCCCAGCAGTGTCACCCAGCTTTGCCCATCAGTGCCCAGCAGTGCCACCCACCTTTGCCCATCAGTGCCCAGCAGTGTCACCCACCTGTGCCCATCATTGCAACCCAGCAGTGCCATCCATCAGTGCTGCCCAGCAGTGCCACCCATCAGTGCCCAGCAGTGCTGCCAGTCAGTGCCCAGCAGTGCTGCCAGTCAGTGCCATCAATCAGTGCCACCCATCAGTGCCCAGCAGTACCGCCAGTCAGTACCCAGCAGTGTCGCCAGTCAGTGCCCAACAGTGCTGCCAGTCAGTGCCCATCATCAGTGCCAGCTCAATAGTGCTGCCTATCAGTGCCACCTATCAGTGCCACCTATCAATGCTCATCAGTGCCGCCTATCAGTGCTGCCCATCAGTGCCGTCTATCTGTGCCACCTCATCAGTGCCGCCTATCAGTGCCCATCAGTCATCAGTGCCGCCTATAAGTGCCGCCTATCAGTGCCCATAAGTGCTGCCTATCATTGCAGCCTCATCAATGCTCATCAGTGAAGGAGAAAAATTACCTGTTTGCAAAATTTTATAATATAAACAAAGCGGTTTTTTTTTGTTTATAGCACAAAAAATAAAACACCCAGTGGCAAGTAAATACCACCAAAATAAAGCTCTATTTGTGTGAAAAAAACACTAAAAATTTCATATGGGTACAGTGTTGCATGACTGCGTAATTGTCATTCAAAGTGCGACAGCGCTGAAAGCTGAAAATTATTTTTTCATCTTATTTCTGTGGTGGGAAACAGCTTTTATTACTCCCTGTGATATCATCACCAGGTTCAAAAAGTTGTTGCAGGACAGAAACTAGGAAGTCATTTCCTACTGGTCTAGACATGCTCCCAGAACTACTTCTTTCTCCTGACAAAGTATGCGGAAATAAACTTCGTAAGCTCTGATATGACACAGAGCACACACTGAATGATGAAAGTCCCTCCTGTTAGCTAGGTGTCTCAACCAAATGTTCCATCACTTCAGCTTTCAACATGAAACATGTTGTCACTTTCACCCCTGAAAATCATGTAGTGTTTCCATTTTTTTTGTCTTTTGTTTGGCTTGTAGGAAAAGCCTTTGTCCCTGTGTAGGACCCAGCTGTTAGTCAGACACAAGATAAATGTCCAAGTATTATGTCTACACTGCTCATCTGATCAATTGCAGTTTTATTATTAGCTCAAAAAGCACAGTCAGTAATCAACATAAAAACTTTGACGCGTTTTGCACATAAAGTGCTTACTCATAAGGTCAATGTTTGCTCAGCTGCTGGCTGAATAAATAGATCTTAGTATCCTGCAAGAGAAAGAAAATTTTCTTAAACTTTGATCATACAACAGCTGGTATCACTACATAATACATCTTAAAACCATTGCACACAAAAGAAAAAGCTAAATATTTCAACATGTGGCTACATTGCAATTAAAATTCTATCTTAGGAATGTAGTCAATTCATACTACAATAGTCCTTTGCTTACTGCTTAGAGAATACATAGAGACAGCTAGTAGTCATATTGCATTGCATGGTATGTGAAAATACTATATAAATATACACAGTATATATATAAAAAATATTGGGACACCTGCCTTTACACGCACATGAACTTTAATGTCATCCCAGTCTTAGTCTGTAGGGTTCAATATTGAGTTGGCCCACCCTTTGCAGCTATAACAGCTTCAACTCATCTGGGAAGGCTGTCCACAAGGTTTAGTCTATGGTATGTGACCATTCTTCCAGCAGCGCATTTGTGAGGTCAGGCACTGATGTCGGACCAGAAGGCCTGGCTCGCAGTTTCCACACTAATTCATCCCAAAGGTGTTCTACCGGGTTGAGGTCAGGATTCTGTGCTGGCCAGTCAAGTTCCTCCACCCCATACTCACTCATCCCTGTCTTTAAGGACCTTGCCTTGTGGTGCGCAGTCATGTTGGAACAGGCAGAGATCATCCCCAAACTGTTCCCACAAAGTTGGGAGCATGAAATTGTCCAAAATATCTTGGTATGCAGACGCCTTAAGAGTTGCCTTCACTGGAACTAAGGGACCAAGCCCAACTCCTGAAAAACAACCCCACACCATACTCCCCCCTCCACAAAACTTTAGACATAGCACAATGCAGTCAGGCAAGTACCGTTCTCCTGACAACCGCCAAATCCAGACACATCCATCGGATTGCCAGACAGAGAAGCGTGATTCGTCACTTCAAAGAACACGTCTCCACTGCTCTAGAGTCCAGTGGCGGTGTGCTTTACACCACTGCATCCAACGGTTTGCATTACACTTGGTGATGTAAGGCTTGGATGCAGCTGCTTGGCTGTGGAAACCCATTCCATGAAGCTCTCTACACACTGTTGTGCTAATCTGAAGGCCACACAAAGTTTGGAGGTCTTTAGCTATTGACTCTGCAGAGAATTGATGACTTCTGTGCACTGTGTGCTTCAGCATGTGCTGACCCTGATCTGTCATTTTACGTGGTCTTGCGTGGAGTTGCTGTTGTTCCCAGTTGCTTCCACTTTGTTATAATACCACTAACAGTTGACTGTAGAATATTTAGTAGCAAGGAAATTATACGAATGGACTTTTTGCACAGATGGCAACCTATCACAGTACCACGCTTGAATTCACTGATCTCCTGAGCAGTCTGCATACCTAGGAGCTTGCTTTTATACCCCTGTGGCCATGGAGGTGATTTGAACACCTGAATCCAATGACTTGGAGGGATGTCCCAATACTTTTGGCAATATAGTGTATGTCCATCAGGCACACACATAGTAAGGTTTTGAGTATTTTACCTTTTCTATTACTTTTTGACAAGCGCCAAAGACTGAACTTTGCTATTCTCAAAATTTACCTGTCTTAGAACTCATGTACACTGCTGCTCATAAACGTGAGTTCAAGAGCTTTTGGCATTTTTTTGCCAAAGCCCCTGAACTCAACTCAATAAAAGTCTGTGTCCATGCACACATACTGTAGACTTTTATGAGAGTTTAATAGCAGCAGAGTTTAGGGCTAGTTAAATATACTTCTGAGTGCAGAGGAATCTCATCCAGGAGAGGAACATTTTGGCAACAAAAAACGCTAAGCGCAGCAACGTATTACCGTGTTTACATGCTTTTTTGCAGCATTTAGAGTTTTTCTGCTGCCAACAGAATAACATTCCAGTGTACATGGAGCCTGATTGAACTTGTATTTAATTTGCAACATTCGTTAATTGACCTGTGTTGCCAAGTGTTTTGCCAACTCCTAAACTAAAAGGATACTCAACACTGCCTCAGTATGGGAGGCTGAGAAATAGTCAAGCAGTACTGTGCCAGGCTTCTTCATCTTTAACCCCTTGACGCCGATATCACACAAATATGCTGCCTCGTGGAACTGGGCTTTTTTCCGTGGGGCTTAGCACACACCCAGCACAGAGACCGCGGTGTCACTGAGAGCCCCGGGTCCCGTTCTAACGATCGGGACCCGGGACTCCGATTCCAGGTCACATGATCTCTGTGATAGCCTCTGATTGGCTATCACAGTGATCAGTCACTGTACAGCCTGCCCCCCTTGCTTTTTTCTCTCTCTATGAATGGGGGAGAGAGATATATTGTATCTCTCTAACTCCTGGCATAGAGAAAAAAAAATGTTTGTTAAAAAAAAAAAGAAAAGATAAATAAATAAATATTAAAAAAATAAAATAAAAAATAAAGAAAAATACCTAGATCAAGGTTTGATCTAGTTCAGTGCCAGGGTTAGTGTTTGAGTCAAGGTCAGGGTCAAAGGTCAATGTCAAAGGTCAGGGTCAAAGGTCAGGATTTAAAAAAATCCACAAGCTTACAGGAAAGGACTGAGTGAGGAATCCTATACTCCCTGTGCCAGATAAGAGGACAAGGCAGTCAGGTGGCAAATCAGGTCAGCAGCAGCGGAGGAGGCTGGGGGAAAGGAGCAGAGAGGTCCGGCAACTAAAAGGTGGGGGTTGGCAGCGCAGGTACCTGCCCGCAGTCAACAGGTAGACCGCGATTGATGAGTTGCCATCCCCCAGAGAAAACAATGCTTGCACTACTCAAGAAAATGGTACTCTAGACCAGTGGTCGGCAAGCCGCGGCTCGCGAGCCACATGCGGCTCTTTACCCAGTCTAATGCGGCTCTTCTGTGTGCCGGGCGCCTGCTCCCCTCCCTCCTCTCGGTCGGCCGCTCCCCTGCCTCCTCTCGGTTGGCAGCCCCAAAAGTCCGCGCGGACCTTTTAATCCGGCCTGCGCATGTGGCTGTCAGGATGTGTGTAGGCGGGGCAGCGTGCCGAACGTGAGGGGAGGGGAGCTAGGCTCCTCTCACAGTCCGCCCTGAAGACCCGAACGGCGCGGGAAGACAGCGAGAGGAACGCAAAAGGTAAGTGAATTGACACGGGGGACTTGGCTTACTAGAAGGGGGGGGGGGGGGGGAATAGTACTGTGGGGGATGAAATACTATATGAGGGATGAAATACTATATGGGGGGATGAAATACTATATGAGGGATGAAATACTATATGAGGGATGAATTACTATATGAGGGATGAATTACTATATGAGGGATGAAATACTATATGGGGGGATGAAATACTATATGGGGGGATGAAATACTATATGAGGGATGAATTACTATATGAGGGATGAAATACTATATGGGGGGATGAAATACTATATGAGGGATGAAATACTATATGGGGGATGAATTACTATATGAGGGATGAATTACTTTATGAGGGATGAAATACTATATGGGGGGATGAAATACTATATGAGGGATGAAATACTATATGAGGGATGAAATACTATATGGGGGGATGAAATACTATATGAGGGATGAATTACTATATGAGGGATGAAATACTATATGGGGGGATGAAATACTATATGAGGGATGAAATACTATATGGGGGGATGAAATACTATATGAGGGATGAAATACTATATGGGGGGATGAAATACTATATGAGGGATGAAATACTATATGAGGGATGAATTACTATATGGGGGATGAAATACTATATGAGGGATGAATTACTATATGAGGGATGAAATACTATATGGGGGATGAAATACTATACGGGGGATGAAATACTATACGAGGGATGAAATACTATACGGGGGATGAATTGCTATGGGGGATGAATTACTATATGGGGGATGAATTACTATGGGGGATGAATTACTATATGGGGGATGAATTACTATGGGGGATGAATTACTATGGGGGATGAATTACACTATGGGGGATGAATTACACTACGGGGGATGAATTACTATATGGGGGATGAATTACTATGGGGGATGAATTACTATATGGGAGATGTATTTTCAGTTTTAAAAATGTGGCTCTCAAAATAAATTTCAATCATGGTTTTGGCGAGATTTGGCTCAGTTGAAAAAAAAGGTTGCCCACCACTGCTCTAGACCTCTGTCTCCCCTTTCACATCTCCTATCAAACTCCATCCAGGATTAAATGTGGTGAACATAGCACATCTGTATCCTATGGCTTCCAGAAACAGTTGAGTACTGCCCGTGATCCTTTTTTTTAATTTGCATTAACATACAATTTTTCTGGACAAGCTTTCAGGGTGTGCCCTCTTCTTCAAGGTCCAAGCAGTATTAATACACAACATTTTAGCAGAACATTAAAGTAAGACAAACAAAAGGACACATGTACATTGGTATGCTTTATCACAAGACCAGATCCACTTTGTTCTGCTACAAGCCACTTCTGCATTCATCTTGGGCCTTCCCTGACTCCAACATGCCCCAGTGCTAAACTTGACCAGTTTGCAGTTATTTGCCTGTGGGCCCTCCTGTCATTCTTCTGCCTCGCCAAAGAGATTCCATTCAAGTCTCTCCCTTGGTTATCTCAGAGGTTTCCATTTGGCTTACTATATGGACTATTGGGACTTCTTCTCTAAACACAAGGTGGATCTGTTAACAGCACATCATTGTGCCATAAACCTTACCCTCCTTGAGGAAGTATTCAGCCTCCCAGAGACATATCAAAGAGTCTCTACAAAATCTTTATCCACAAACCCTCTTCTTTGCTTTGAATTGATTTTTCTTTGTAGAAAAAAATGACATTTTCCTTCACTAATTATTACCACAGATTAAATGCATGGACTCTATTCTAAGGCTGAGAAATGTTTTTTTCAAACATCCCAAGGTGCCCTTTCTGGGCTATAGAGTCTCTAAAGTAGCCTCCTCATAGATTCTGGCAAAGTTGCTGTTTAATCCAGTTGTACCCAGCCACCAAATCCTGGACTCCTAGATTTCTCATGGAAACCCAAGTACCTAACTGACTGGAAGAGCTTTGACCTTGAAGAAAGGTCCTGGGTGCCTGCCTCTGATGTTTTGGCTCTCAAGCTGTTGAAACCGTAACTTTTTTAAGTAGTTTCAAGCACCACAGTCAATCAGTAAACAAGTGCTGTATTAAGGGGATAGGTGACATATTGTTTGGGGTTCAAGAAATGCGTTGTTACATGATAATTCTATTATGGGTACTAAGCAATAAGTACACAATAATTTGAGCATGATTTTAGTGTAGCATTGCTCTCTAAAGGCCACTAGTAAGGGTAGGCAAATTTATTTCTGGGGCTTTCCTGTAATCAGCAGAGCCACATTTGAATGCTTTAGGCTGCTCTGGGCTCTGCAGGCTGCAAGTATGATTGCTCCCCCTGTTTTCTGGAGATTTCCAGAATATAGTGGGTGGAAGAGTCAAATGAGAAGCCTATTTATGTAGCTCCAGCCAATCCCTGGGAGATGGGCCAGATGGTGGTTGGAGAGGGCATAAATATTTTTGAGTCTCAGAGAGCACAGTTCTTCCCCAGGAGGAGAGGTACTCAGCCAAAAGGGCTGCCACCCTTCCTGTCAGTCTAGCTGAAGACTCTGCCTCTCTGATTGAGGTTCAAGCTGTTCATAGCTGAGGGGGGGGGCTATTCTGCTGCAAGTTCCCAAGAGCTAAAAGAGGGGTTTCACAGTGGATCCTGTCTGGAGACTCACTGAGTAGACTGTTTTCCTGAGCCTGGAGGGAGGCACAAAGCCCCAGGGACACTGTGAGTAAAGACCTGAGAGAATGATCTTAGTGACTGTTGCTGCTGTTAACCTCTGGTGCACTAGTATTAGAGGGTTGCCTGGCCTGGAACATTGTTTGTGTTCCAGTGCTGACCACTTCATGTTCCACTGCTTAAGGAATGTTCTGAGTAGAAGCTGCAAAGGGAAGAATGTCCTTACATTCCTGTTTTTGTTCTGGAGTATCCCACAGCTCCCATAAGCCTCATCCAAGTTATTCTGTAATAAACTTTAAAAAGGCAACCCCTAGAGAATGCATACATGGGCAGCTGGAGCGGATGTCTCACTGACCGCTCCGCACATTCCCAGCACTTCAGGGGCTATCAACGGTGGCTCCAGCCCACTCCTACCCCTGATATTTACCTGGGCTGATTGCTGAGAGGGTGGAGATTCCTCTCATGCCCACCCGACTGGACGGAAAGTCCATGGGTGGATCCCATGCTGCTACTAGGGGAGCGGGAAGGGGAGGCATGATGGCATCTGACGTTGGCTCCAGAGCCTCCTTGGCTGCAGGAAAACACAACGGCAGCCATAGGAGACCATACGGACGGCTCCCTTAGCTCCTTGGCTCATGTGAGTGACCTAACTGCACCTCCTGGCTCTCTCCCTAGCCCTGCCCAGTTCCCCTCATAGGCTGCAACCCTATCCCCAGGCCATGATTCTCAGGCTTCTTCCCTGCTGGACAGAGAAATGGCGGATATCTTCATTAGCCAAACCAGTAGCCAAGATTCAGCACATGATGGACCAGCGGACTCTTCTGCTTTTCCACCTGCACCCCCGCACTACTCATCGCCCGTTTTGCTGATTTATTGCAGAGGGAATTAGATAAAGCTACCACTAAGTTGGCCTCCAACCTGAAACAAGATTTCCGTGAGTTGGGAAATCGCCTTGAGAAAATTGAATCTAAAGTTGATGATACAGTTCACAGAGTGACTCAAAATTCTAGCATGATTGCCGACTTACAAGATCACTTAGATGAAGCTTACAATAAAATAGATGATCTTGAGAATCGTGCTAGGCGGTACAACTTCCGTACTAGAGGGCTGCCTGAAATAGTAAAAGATATTGCCTCCTTTGCACTCCCTTATACATGCAACGGTGCCGGCTATCAACGAAATCCATCTGGAAATAGATCATATCCACAGGGCTTTAGGCCCTTTAAAGCCGGATGGCCCTCCTTGGGATGTAATAGTATTGCCCCACTTCCTTAGGGTCAAGGAGGCGGTGATGCGATACACTAGAGAACATCCAGATTTGGAGGTTGACGGATACCGGATTCAGTTCTTCGCAGACATCTCTCAAGCCACCATTCAAAAAAGGAGGGCCTTCAACCTGCTACTCTTGCCCTTAATCCAGAGGGATACACGCTATTGATGTAAATATCCGTTTCGCCTTCAATTTATTTATAACGCCAAATCCTATTCCTTTTCCACATTTCTTGAAGGGGAAATAATTCTGCTGAACTTCGGCTTTATTTCCCTTAGCCCTTCCTCCCAGAACCAGCCCAAAGCTAATGGACCTCCTCCCCCACTCTTACCTCTTTGGTCCTCTGCCCCCAGGAAGAAATCTACAACCCCACATTGGGTGTCTTGAGGAGTCTGTTTCCTGCTAGCTGAGGATTCCTTTAAATAGGACATTGGCCTATGCATTCATATATGTTTTTTAAATGTTTTTTTTTCCTAAAAAGCCTTGTACCTTAGCAGTGATGTCCCCTACCGCTTTAGTTTTTTAGATTGGTATATTTTTGTATAATAAGTTTGTGGCCTTAGGAGTCTTATATATGTTTCATGTGGACCCTGGGGTGCCGGGAAGAGTCTATGTGCTCTCCCTATTCAAAAGACTCTCCCCATTGTTTGACCTTGTGGAGACTTTTCCGTTCCTTGACCTAATGTCTAGGATATCTGTTATTTTATTATCTTATGTTGAATATTACTGTTTAGCTTGTAGTTGGATACAGGCCATTCTTCGGCCTTGGTGTCTCTTGTTTTTTCTCTTTATGCCTCCTTTACTCTCCCAACCTTTTTTACTCTTCTTACTTGAGGGTCAACCCAACAATCCTGAACAGCTCTTGGATACTCGATATCCCACATGGGTGAGTTTGTCTGATTATAACCATACCACTTGATTTTCATGTCTACCTTCAGATGACATACTCCCATGATCCGATTGCTTTCTCATAATGTTCAAGGGTTAGGCTCCCCTTCTAAGCCACTCAAAACATTTTCTCATTATAAGTCCCTGGGAGCCGATATTGTTGCTCTAAAGGAAACACATTTTGTCCCTTTTTTTACTCCTAGATATATTCACAGAGATTTTCTGGTTTGTTTTTTCGTTAATGCCTATGAAACAAAGAGTGGGGTGGCGCTCTGTCTTTCCAGACGGCTATCATATACTGAAACGAAAGTAATAAGGGACAAGGAAGGGCGATACCTTTTAATCAAGGGATAATTGGAGGGTAATCTAGTTTTTTTTCTTATTTACTATGCCCCTAATATGAATCAGGTGGCCTTCTTCCAATCCCTATTTAATTCTCTATATAAATAACTGGAGGGAGATATTATTTTGGCGGGAGACTCCTCAAATCTAGCATTAGACCATACGCTTTATAAATCTCATGTAATCAAACTTAAATCCCCTCTCAAACAAAGCCGCACCTTTGTACAACTTTTGCATCGCTATAATCTAATGTGGAGGGAAGCTATGACGTGTGGAGGGAAGCCAATCCCACCTCAAGAGATTACTCCCGTTTCTCTAGAGCTCATAATTATTATTCTTGTATAGACCATGTTTTTCTCCCCTTGGAAATGTTATCTAAACTACAGTCAGCTAAAATTATATCAACACCTTGGTCGGACCATGATACTGACGCTTTCTAAATTGACAGTCAAAATAGCCAAGACACACTGGCGACTAAATGAGTCCCTACTTAGCAATGAGTCCTACTATCTAGAAGCGATCGAACATTTGAAATCTTACTTAGCAATTAATAAAGCAGAGGATACGATTCCCGCTATTATTGGGCAGCTCATAAAGCTTCTGTTAGAGGCCTCTTTATCCAACTGTCCTCCAGAATTAAAAAATCTTGCGAAGAGTTGATCAAGCCTGGCTAGAACTTAACCTCTGTCTCACCACAAAAGCAGAATAGCAATTGCGCTGGATGAATCATAAATTTTTCATGTGGCGGGACAGACCCTTTTAGCACATAAGCTTACCCCTAAATATAATCACTCGGCGCTTCCCAAACTTCGCCTTCGGGTCCTTCTAGAATGTTATATTTATGCTTCCCTATATGGTCCACCCTAACCAATTGAGCCTTCCTCAATTCGATCCTTTCTGGAGACTCTGCCTCTTCCCTCCCTCACTGAAGTCTATAAAGGGCTTATGGAACAACCTATTACTGCTGAGGAGCTCAACAAAGTCATTAAATTGCTGTCATCACATAAATCCCCGGGCCCCGATGGTCTCCCCAATAACTACTATAAAAAAAATTTCTGAACATCTTCTTCCCCATATGACTCTTTATTTTAATTCTTTAAGAGAGGAGG
Organism: Staurois parvus; assembly: GCF_062004578.1. NCBI lineage: Eukaryota > Metazoa > Chordata > Amphibia > Anura > Ranidae > Staurois > Staurois parvus. Next base: position 816,458 of record NW_028318337.1, on the reverse strand, counting down.
GAGTAGTTCCTTTAGATGAGAACAAAGTATATATTAGTGTCATTCCCAAACCCAATAAATTCTACCGATGTCCACAATTATCGCCCTATTTCATTAATCAATTGTGACCTGAAAATCCTAACAAAACTTCTGGCTTTGCGCCTTAACTCTTTTTTAGCACAATATATTCATAAAGACCAGTCGGGATTCATCTCGGGTCGTAAAACATTGGACCAGATTCACTTTCAGATATCACTTTGATCTCAGCTGCCCGCTCTAATTTGGATGCTCCTCTTTCAAGGGATCTTTTGCTTCTCTCTCTGGACCTTCATAAGGCCTTTGACAGCCTAACGTGGCAATATTTGTTTACTACCTTACCAGCTTTTGGATTTGGTCCTACTTTTCTTGCTTTATTGCACTCCCTATATGATACTCCCTCGGCTCAAGTTTCCATCAGAGGTTACAGATCCTCTGTGCTTCCAATTCGACGAGGCACTAGACAGGGCTGTCCACTTTCCCCATTGCTTTTGGCACTGGCAATTGAACTGCTAGCTATGGCGATCTGCTCTCATCCCCAAATCCACGGTATCCATTGGGGTCAAAAGGAACATAAATGTGCCCTATTTCCTAATGATGTTCTTATGTATATTACCTCCCCTTTGATAACTGTACCTAATTTATTGTCTCTGTAATGCCAATTCTCTGCTGTTTCTGGGCTTTCCCTAAATTCCCAAAAAACAACAGCCCTTAATGTTTCCCTACACGTTTCTGAAGAACAGCAGCTTAGAACTTCCTACGATTTTGAGTGGGCAAGTAATTTGTTGCCCTATTTAGGATACACTTAACCGCCTCAATCAAGACTCTCTATCAAGCCAATTACCCTCCTCTCTTTAAAAAACTTAAAGATGATCTTCGTCGTTGGGTTGACTACTCCTTATCCTGTTTTGGCAGAACCAACTCGATTAAAATGACATTTTTGCCCTGATTGCTATACTATTTTCAAACCTTACTGGTGCCAATTCCGAGAATTGCAGCAACTACAAGCTGAGGTTCTCCGCTTTGTTTGGAATAACAGAAGACCTGTTATATGAACCAAAAGACATTATACGCCTCCAAATCACGAGGTGGGATTGGCCTTCCTAATCTCCATGTGTATTTTCAAGATGCTCAAATTATGCAGTTGGCTTACACCACTGCTAGGGGATCTACCTCCCTCTGGGTTTCTATCGAAGCTCTCTCCTGCCACCCTCTAGCTGTTGGTGCGTTAATTTGGCTTCCTAACCGATTCCCCCCCCCCCCCATATTATTTTTTTTTCTTTCTTTTTTTTGGTTTTTGTTTTTTCCCTTTATTTTTTTTATTATTATTAATATCTTTTATTAAATTTCAATACATAGATCAACAATATACAATTTATCAAAACACAAACAATCCAAGCAACTTCTTTACCCCTCGTTCCATCCCCCCTTATCTCTCCCTGCCCAATAAACTACCCCTGTCCAAATAATTATTTCCATTTCTTTCCTATCCTGTTTACCAATCACAGTCTAAACCCTATATTCTCTCTTCACTTTGCGGCTGTCCATTTATTCAGTTTAGTTCTCCATCTCTACTACCAGGGCACCCATCGCTTCAAGGTATTTTTCAGATGTCTTAAAATCATACCACCTACTCCAGTCCTTTCCATATTTTTCCATTCAATCTTCAGCTATATGCTATAACTCCTCCATCCTATTTATATACGCAATAATATACTATTTTTATATTGTTTCACTGACACCTCTGTCCTATAAAATAGGCACGCCCACGGGTCTTTTTGAATAGTTACCTGCAAAATCTCCTGTATATATTGAATTATGTCTTGCCAATACCCCTGTTTTCTTAACACTCCCACCATATGTGAGCCATTGTCACCCTTCCCCCACATCCACTCCAACATAGTGGTGAAATGCCTTCTCTCTGTTTATGTGCCAACATCGGTGTAAAATAACATCTAGTTAAACATTTATAGTTCATTTCTACTGTGTTCATATTCACCATCCTGTGCATCAACTTAAACCTTTTATTCTTCTGTTGCTCATTCATTTTTGTACCCAATTCTCTTTCCCATTTCTCTAAGAATAGCAGAGGTTCAGATCCCATCAATTCAATAAGGATCTTATATATCCTACAGATTACATGTTTATGTACTATCCCGGAACTCAATATTTTTTCAAATGGAAGCATATTCTCCAGCATCCTCAGTGGTTGGAGGAGTGTTGAGACAAAATGTCCTAATTGATAGTATCTAAATTCATCTACTGTATAAAATAAATCTTTTTTATTCTTTAACTCTTGAAAACTACATAACTTCCCCTTATCTACTTTATCCCTTAACCATACGTTTCTATTTTTAAACCATTTCCCAGAAATATTATCATTCCCTGGTGGAAAAAAGTCTGTGTCCACCAGGGGTACCAACAGTAAATTGTGCTTCCAGCCCATTGACTTAAGCAGACAATCACATATTCTCAACACCTCCCTTGTCAGTGTACTACTATTTTCTAATTCTCAAAACATTCGTGGGCTCCCGATAATCCTCTCTAATTGTGCGTTACTTAATATACCTTCCATTTTAACCCAACTTTTTTTGTATGGGTTATGTGTTCAATCTATCACCCGTGATAATAACACCAACATATAATACTTCCTCATATTTGGCAAATTTAATCATCCTTTCTCTTTGTTGTTACATAAAACCTCATACTTAATTCTTGGTTTCTTATTAGCCCATATAAACCTTAGTATCAATTTTCTTATTATCCTAAAAAAAAGATCCTGGTAAATATATTGGGAGCATTTGAAACTTATACAGGATTTTTGGGACTACCATCATCTTAACCAGATTGATACGTCCAATCCACGAGACCAGCCCTATTGAGAGTCTTCTCAACTCATCTTTACTTTCATTTATTAATGGTATATAATTAACTTGAAATAAGTTCTTTGTTGAGAGGGTTAACTTTATTCCCAGGTAGCTTAATTCCCTCTCCCTCCATGTAAATGGAAAGTCTTTTTACAAAATCTGCATCTCTACCTTTGAAATGTTAATATTTAAGATCTCAGGTTTTGAAAGGTTTATTTTCAAATTTGACAGCTCCCCATATCGTGTGAATAATCCCATTAAATTAGTCTAGGATTAATCAGTCTAGGATTGACAATGTAGAAAAGCATATCATCTGCATACGCTGCCACCTAATGTTCTTCTTCTCCTATCTTAATTCTTTTAATATCCATATTCTTTCTTACCAATGCCAGAAGTGGTTCCAGGGACAGGACAAATAGCAATGGGGATAATGGACATCCCTGCCTAGTACCATTATAAATTTTAAAGGTCCTTGACAGGGACCCATTCACCTTGACTGCTGCAGAAGGGCCGTTATAAAAACCCTTTTATCCACCTTACCATTTTGGTCCCTATTCCTAATATCTCTAGTGTGTTTATCATAAATCCCCAATCTACCCTATCGAAGGCTTTTTCTGCATCAATCGACAGTATAATTGTTGGCTACTTTCCTCTTTTTGCCTTATGTAGGAGGAGCAATGTTCTTAGACCACTGTCTAAAGTGCGTATATGCATCCCTAAACCCCCAAATAAATGCGTTATTATTCCAAATAACGTGCTGAGAAAAAAACAAGCAGGTGTCTACATGATTCTCTGAACCAAATGACACCTCTGAAGTGCTCTGTCAATAATCACACCACCTGTTTGAAGTACTGACCTATAATATAAATAGGTCAACGTGTGCCTTGCCCTTTAATTGGGGCTTCACAATTTCGTGGGGTTCTCCACTTATAAAGTCCTCACGGCGTTTGGGGGAGTGTTTTTAACATTTATTAAACGCTTATCGAACTGGCCTATTAGTATGCATTAATGCTATAGGCGCGTTTGATAAGCGTCAGTATTTTGAGCAAGTGTGAACAAGCCTTTAATGATTCAGAACAAGTATACAGATCAGAAAAGTCACCCTTAACTCTGACAACCTAATTTCTGGGTCCGTGCTTGCAGAGGGTCAGTATGACAGCTGGGCAACTAGTATTTTATAAAAGAAGGGTGCAGCAAAGATAGGCAACCTTTAAATACATAAACAATCCAATGACTGAAAAGACTTTGGTGTACTGTTGCACATAAATAGAGGTGCAGAGTTAGCACATGAGTTTATCTTAAAGTGTTACTAAACCCACAACAGTAAAATCAGTCTGTATATGCAGTAAATCATGCTTGTTATACTCACTGTGGAACCTAAGGGGTTAATCCTCTGCATTGTTTAAAAAGGCTGTTTGATTCTGACTTCTCTGATCCTCCTCTGTTCAAATGTCCATGCTGATAAGACAGACTGAACCCGTATCCCTTCTGCACATGCTCAGTTTAGTGTGTATTTCTAGAGAGCTTTTTTTTTCCTTGGGAGAGTGCATGTGATTAGCACACGTCCAATCAGCACTGTCCAGACAGAGGTCAGGGGTTTTGCATCTTCCTAGAGCATAAAGAAAACTCCTCCCACAAGCTTTAACCAGTGCTCTGCTGAAGTCACAAGACTGCTCTAAGGCCCCATGTACAGGGGACACTTCTGAACGATGGGAACTGACTGCTGGAAAACGTAGATTAAAAAACATCTGTTTTGCCGCGTTTGCATATCACGTTTATGCGCATTTATGAGCGTTTGCATTTAGAAGCATTTTTTTAAGATAACTTCAGGAGACCTTCCAAAATGCCCAGGAAGCACTGAAAAACAGTAGGGGATTAACTATTGCAGACATTTTGAGAGAAATAGAGAGAGCAGAAGCAGAGAGAGCAGTATTTGTTGAGATTAGCTGTGTTTTCTTTTTTTTTTTGTAGTGCTTGGATGTGTTTCAGCTCATTTCTGTGCAGAAATTATTGCAGCAGAGTCTAACATATTTCTTTCATGCAAAACCTCAAAGTACGGTGTACCAGGTCCATTTGATTACCGGGAAAACTTTGCATGCATTTTTCATGATGAAAAAAAGCTCTGGACAGCATCTGGAAATAGAAGAGTTAAAAAAAATTTCAAGCGCAAATGCCTATAAACACGGTTAGCCACGTTTACAAGCGTTTACAAACATTTTTGCGTTTGAAACGCTGATAAAATCTACTGCTGAATGTAGATTTTATCCCAGCTCCCCTGTACTCCATTATAGTGATATGACATGTATACAGTAATGTACAGGTGAAACTCGAAAAATTAGAATATCGTGCAAAAGTTCATTTATTTCAGTAATGCAACTTAAAAGGTGAAACTAATATATGGGACTCATTACAAGCAAAGCAAGATAGTCCAAGCTGTGATTTGTGATAATTGTGATGATTATGGCTTACAGCTCATGAAAACCCCAAATCCACAATCTCAGAAAATTAAAATATTACATGCAATCAATAAAACAAGGATTGTACATAGAACAATATCGGACCTCTGAAAAGTATAAGCATGCATATGTACTCAGTACTTGGTTTGGGCCCCTTTTGCAGCAATTACTGCCTCAATGCAGCGTGGCATGGAAGCTATCAGCCTGTGGCACTGCTGAGGTGTTATGGAAGACCAGCATGCTTCAATAGCGGCCTTCAGCTCTTCTGCATTGTTCGGTCTCATGTCTCTCATCTTTCTCTTGGCAATGCCCCATAGATTCTCTATGGGGTTCAGGTCAGGTGAGTTTGCTGGCCAATCAAGCACAGTAATCCCACGGTCATTGAACCAGGTTTTGGTGCTTTTGGCAGTGTAGGCAGGTGCCAAGTCCTGCTGGAAAATGAAGTCAGCATCCCCATAAAGCTCGTCTGCGGAAGGAAGCATGAAGTGCTCCAAAATCTCCTGGTAGACAGCTGCGTTGACCCTGGAGTTAATGAAGCACAGTGGACCAACACCAGCAGATGACATGGCTCCCCAAATCAACACAGACTGTGGAAACCTCACACTGGACTTCAAACATCGTGCAGTGTGTGCCTCTCCATTCTTCCTCCATACTCTGGGTTCTTAGTTTCCAAATGAGATGCAAAAGTTGCTCTCATCAGAAAAAAGGACTTTGGACCACTGAGCAACAGACCAGGTCTTCTTTTCTTTAGCCCAGGTAAGACGCTTCTGATGTTGTTTGTTGTTCAGGAGCGGCTTGACAAGAGGAATACGACATTTGAAGCCCATGTCCAGGATCCGTCTGTGTGTGGTGGCTCTTGATGCACTGACTCCAGCCTCAGTTCACTCCTTGTTAAAGTCCCTAACACTTTTGAGTGGCCTTTTCCTGACAATCCTCTCCAGGCTGCGGTCATCCCTGCTGCTTATGCACCTTTTTCTTCCACACTTTTCCCCTCCACATAACTTTCTATTAATGTGCTTTGATACAGAGCTTTGGGAACATCCAACTTCTTTTGCAATTACCTTTTGAGGATTTCCCTCCTTATGGAGGGTGTCAATGATGGTTTTCTGCACAACTGTCAGGTCAGCAGTCTTTGCCATGATTGTGATTCCTACTGAACCAGACTGAGAGACCATTTAAAGGCTCAGGAACCCTTTGCAGGTGTTATGGCTTAATTAGCTGATTAGAGTGGGACACTTTGAGCCTAGAATATTGCACCTTTTCACAATATTCTAATTTTCTGGGATTGTGAATTTGGGGTTTTCATGAGCTGTAAGGCATAATCATCACAATTATGACAAATCACGGCTTGAACTATCTTGCTTTGCATGTAATGAGTCTATCTCATATATTAGTTTCACCTTTTAAATTGCATTACTGAAATAAATGAACTTTTGCACGATATTCTAATTTTTCGAGTTTCACCTGTATATCCCAGCTCCCCTGTACTCCATTATAGGGATATGACATGTATACAGTAATGATTACTGTATACATGTCATCTCACTATAATGGAGTAAAGGGGAGCTGGGATATACATTACTGTATACATGTCATATCACTATAATGGAGTACAGGGGAGCTGGGATATACATTACTGTATACATGTCATCACTATAATGGAGTACAGGGGAGCTGGGATATACATACTGTGTACATGTCATATCACTATAATGGAGTACAGGGGGCTAGGATATACATTACTGTATACATGTCATATCACTATAATGGAGTACAGGGCAGCTAGGATATACATACTGTATACATGTCATATCACTATAATGGAGTACAGGGGAGCTGGGATATACATACTGTGTACATGTCATATCACTATAATGGAGTACAGGGGAGCTGGGATATACATTACTGTGTACATGTCATATCACTATAATGGAGTACAGGGGAGCTGGGATATACATTACTGTGTACATGTCATATCACTATAATGGAGTACAGGGGAGCTGGGATATACATTACTGTATACATGTCATATCACTATAATGGAGTACAGGGGAGCTGGGATATACATTACTGTGTACATGTCATATCACTATAATGGAGTACAGTGGAGCTGGGATATACATTACTGTATACATGTCATATCACTATAATGGAGTACAGGGGAGCTGGGATATACATTACTGTATACATGTCATATCACTATAATGGGGTACAGGGGAGCTGGGATATACATTACTGAGTACATGTCATATCACTATAATGGAGTAATTACTGAGTAATGTATATCCCAGCTCCCCTATACTCCATTATAGTGATAGGACATTTTGTATACAGTACTTACTGTCCCCCGAGTCCCCCGTGGTGGTGGAGAGGGTGTCTCCTCTCAGCGGAGGAGAGCGGACCTTTCCTGCACTTGTCCCCTCGCCGGCTGTGCCGCAGAAGCCGGAAACCAGAAGTTTTAAACCGGAACTCGGCTTCACAATGAGACTTGGAGCGCAGGTGCAGTCACTCCATGCTTCATCTGTGCTCACCGCTCGCAGCTGCTCCCCACAGAGGAATTTCTCCTCGCATTTGGCGAGCGGGCGATTGGCTTTTTCAAACCCTGCTTTAAGCTATGTTCACATGGATGTCTACATTTCAGAGTTTAGCTGCATTTAGAAGACTTTTCTAAAAGCAGCTGAACTCACATAATTCAAAGTAATTATGTTATTCATACATAACAATTAGCAATGTGTATTATGTGTTTAGCTGTGTACGAAAAGAAAGAAAGTGCTGTGTTCTGGGTCAACTATCTGCAGCTAAACATGCATAGCTAAAGGAGGAGAAAGTGAAAATAAGTAAAGTAGCTTTTGCATAGCTGCTGTGCTAAAGATGAACTACAGGTAAACCCTATCAATTAACTTATTGTATTTGTTACTGTTTGGTCTGTTAAATGCAGGGCTTTTTTTCATCTGGAACGTGGTTCAGCCACCTCCAGCACTGAATGTATGTAATGGCAAAGAATGCTAGGGAGTGCTGGAGGGTGTATTGATGCTGACTACTGGGGATCTATTGTTGTGGGGGAAGGGGTCTATAGTGCAGGGGAGATCTATTGATGCTGCAGGATCTATTGTTGCTGGGGGATAAATTGTTGATGTGATGGATCTACTGCTGAAAGAGGAGTCTAATATTGCTGAAGGGTCTACTGATGCTGACTGAGAGGAGATCCATTGTTGGGGGGAATCTATTGTTTCTGGAGGGAGCCAATTGTTGCTGGAGGAGGTCTATTGTTGCTAGCTGTAGGGGATCTATTTTACTGCTTTTCTTGTTGTCATTAACATATTCCATACAAATTACTTAGCACCACAAAATGATACTTGTATTCTCTAAAAGGGCAGTATTGGGAGGGGGTGGAACCAAGGATCAGTGCTAGGAGGTGGATAGGGGGCGGAGACAAGGGGGTGGAACCAAGGAACAGTGCTAGGAGGTGGATAGGGGCGGAGACAAGGGGGTGGAACCAAGGAACAGTGCTAGGAGGTGGATAGGGGGCGGAGACAAGGGATGACTTGGAAAGAGAGAGTTCCTGCACCTGTTGTCTGAGAAAAAAAGCCCTGCTAAATATATCATGTTTTGTTCAATAAGAACAAAAAATACCTGTTAATCCCAGCATATACATTGTAAAATGACAACTTCCTGTACACTCTGCCTCTGTGAAATGTTATCGGTTTTCATTGCTCCCTCTGAACTATAGTACAACTCCCCTTTGTTATGAAAAGAGGAGAGGGTAAGGTATTCTGTAGTCCTTGTACATTTCATATCTTAGGGTGCTAATGCTACTTTACAGCAAAGTCATGTGAAAATAAAGAAAAGGTTGTAAAAGACAACTAATGAACCATTACATCTAAAGACTCATAAGCTACAATATATTCCATTTTTGCTCTTGGGTTTATATACACTTTAACAAATGTCACCAGAACCTCTGTCACCATTGAAAGATCTACACTCCCTTTTTGTTTCTGGAACAACTATAAAATCTGTATTCTCCCCATCAGAGACACATACAGCAATACATATCTGACAGAAGTTTTAGCTAGAATGAAAGAATATGTTATCCCAACATTTCATATTCCTGATGCATATCTGTTGTACCATGCACTTGTGTTAAAAAGTATCATGTTCTCTTTGTATTGCTTACTTTGTGTGAAATCCCTGGTGTTCCTGCCAGTCCCTCTGCTTTCCTATTTCAGACTGACCATGTTAGTTATCCATTCAAGTGTGATCAGTTTTCTGGCTGCACTGGGAGAATAGTCTGCCTGTAATTCAATGGGCAGACTTGTGCACAGCCATTAAATGGGGAGATCGGTGTTCTGCTGCTTCTCCTCCCCCAGCTATCTGAGCTCCTTATGCATCTGATCAAAGCTCCAAACCTCCCAAACGCCAACCCCCTTAGCTGGCATAACATGGCCAAAGAAGCACACAAATGGAATGTCACCTATGATTTTTCTCTGTCATTGGCTTGTACAGATAGACTCCCCTTAGAATGTATAATGCATACATGTTTTTAGCCACCAAAGGCATAACTTTGCATTAAACCTAATTTGCTATGTAGTTGCCTGTTCAAACATGCATCAGTAGGGATGTTATTCTACTACATAGCTTTGAGTCATATGCAGAGACAGAGATGGTACTTTTCAGTCCAAACTTTATATAATTTATAAGTATTTATAAGTATAAGTAATGTATAATTAACAAGCCTTTGAACCAGTTTTCTATCTATTTAAATATGGAATTTTCTAAGCCGATAGACCTTAAAGCTGTATTAAACCCAAAACCAAAAATGTAATCTGTTGCACCCTACCACTCATTAACATGTTCCCACCCGGCCTATAGCAGATTGATGGCAGGGCGGTCTTCTTCTCCTTGTGACTGGGCATTATATGACATCCTGTGCATCTCGCTGCACATGCGCATCCCGGGGGGCTGTTGCTGTCAGGCTGTGTCCCTCAGAAACAGCACTTTCCTGATAAAGGTATGAAATTGGCTTTTTACCACGTGATCGGCTGTGACCTGTCACACCGCTCACTCACTGTTGCTATCTTCTCCTCCTCACGCACCGATCTTGTGTGAGGAAGAGAACCTAGGAAACGGTGAGTTTTTCAAACCTTTTCACTATTGTGCACCATACTGCCCCTAATAAAAAGAGTCCCTGTCACTGACACCAGTGGATCTGTCAGATCAGCCCATCAGTGGATCTGTCAGTGGAGCCATTTGTGTACCCGTAAGTGGATTTGTCAGTGCTGCCATCAGTGGATCTGTCAAGGTCGCCATCAGTGGATCTTTCAGTGCCACTATCAGTGGATCTGTCAGTGCCACATCAGTGGATCTGTCACTGCCGCCATCAGTGGATCTGTCAGTACATCCCCATCAGTGGATCTGTCAGTGCAGCCAATCAGTGCACAGCCCATCAGTGGACCTGTCCCTGCAGCCCATCAATATATTTGTCAGTGTATCTGTCAGTGCAGCCCATCAGTGTACCTGTCAGTGAAGCCCATCAGTGCATTCATCAGTGTACTTGTCAGTGCATCCATCAGTGCAGCCCATCGGTGTACCTGTCACCACAGCCATCACAGCACCCTAATCAGTGTATTCGTCACAAAGTCGACACAACTGCCGCCCATCAGCAGTGTACCCATCACAGCCATCCATCAGCATTTTACCCCTCATACAGCCATAATCACCAAAACTGCAATGTCCAAAAAATATTTTACTAGTGAGAAGGCGCTCAAAATCCTCAGCATGTCGGATGAGAGCAGCGGGGAGCTCTCGCCATCTGATTTCACTTCGGAATACGAACCAGTAGAAAGTAGTGGGTCAATGACTGAATTGGAGGAGGAAGCAGTCCCTTCTAAAAGGAAACAGCGCTCTGAAGAGCAGGCAACAACGAGAAGCCATATACCCCAATGGTCAATCAGCAGACACCAATGGCGCTAGACCCCAGGATGAAAGGCCTAGTACCAGCACTGGAGCATCCCACCAGGCCCCAAGAATTAGGGCCCAAACATATCTTCCTGACACCCTGGCAAACCTTTTATTGTTGCCTTCCAGCTCAGGATCAGCTTCAATCCCCTCTTTCACCGCACAGCCAGGTGTGAAGACCAATACTGAAAATGTTTCTGAAATTGATTTTTTTGTTTTTCCCTTCCAATTTACGGCAATACATTGTGGACCAGACAAATCTTTTTGCTCAGCAGTATATTGATAACAATCCCAGTACATCCTATGCCCTTCCTTTTCTAAGGAGACATCTCACAGTGGAGGAGTTAAAATTGTTTTTGGGCCTTACGGATAACATGGGGCATACAAAAAAAAACAATTGCATGCCTACTGGTCCACCAACCCCATCCACCATATGCCCATCTATTCTGCATGTCCCAGTCACGCTTTGATCTGATCATCTGAGCAACTGCTGCATTTCAATGACAACTCACAGTTCCCTTCCCGAGATCATCCCAACTATGACAAGCTTTACAAAATATGCCCCCTAATAAATTCTTTTGCTAAGAGATATGCAAAAGTTTATGTCCCTGAGCAACAAATTTGTGTGGATGAATCCCTTGTCTACTTCACTGGTCGGCTGGGAGTCAAGCAATACATTCCCAGTAAAAGAGCCAGGTATGGATTGAAGATGAACAAGCTCTGCGAAGGGGGTACAGGATATGTGCATGCATTCCACGTGTATGAAGGCAGACTCCCTGCTCCAGCCTCCTGAGTGCCCAACCTACATGAGCACAGGTGGCAAAATTGTCTGTGACCTTGCGTTCCCATTGTTCCAAAAAAGGTTATCATATCTACCTTGATAACTATTATACCAGTGTGCCCCTTTTCCAGCATCTGTACAGTAAGAAAACCTTAGCCTGCAGTACCACCCAAAAAATAGAAAGGGCTTCCCACGAAGTTTAGTAACCACAAGGCTACAAAGGGGGGAATCCGCAAGTCTGAGAAACGAGGAAGTGTTGGCCATGAAATGGAGGGATAAGAGAGATGTTTTTGTCCTGTCCACTATCCACAATGACACCTCGGTGGAAATTCATGGAAGACGTGGTCCCATCCAAAAATCTGAATGTATCCACAATTATAATCAGTTCATGGGGGGGGGGGGATTTAATTGATCAGATGCTTCAGACTATACATCAACAAGAAAGCCCCTCTTCTGGTATAAAAAAGTTGCAATTTATTTTTTCTATTTGGCTATTTACATTGCGTTTCTCATCTATCAAAAATCAACAGAAAGACCCACCACCTTCCTCAAATATATAGAAGAAATTATCACTGCCCTGATCTACCAGCAAGGATCCCCTCCAGAAAACATTCACTCTAATTGTGTGAGCAGCCTTCACGAGCAACATTTTCCAGAAAACATTCCACACACAGAATCAGGAAGAAGACACCAAAAAATGTCGGGTATGCAGCAGAAGAGGAGTTCAGAAAGACACCAGTGTTCATTGTCCCCAGTGTCCCTCCCAACCAGGCCTATGCATCGGAGACGTTATCACACGTCACTAAAATATTAGTTCCCCTTATTTTTAACAGCCTGCCATTTCTCAGTTTCTAAAATCCATGCTGATCATTTGCCTGCTGCCTTGATTGACCATGCCTTTGCCTTCCACGTTAACTGACCCTGTTTACCAACGATTCCTCTGCCTGTCGTCTGGATTGTTTCTAAACCGTTTTTCTGCCTTCCACCTGAACTGACCCTGGTCTGGCCTGTTTACCGCCAATGCTTTTGCCTGCCGTTTGGATTGTTTCTAAACCACGTTTCTGCCTTCCACCTGCACTGACCTCGGCCTGTTAATTGACCATATTTTTTGCCTGCCGCTTGAACTGATCTTTTTCCCTGCTACTGTAGTAGTGAGATGCAAGATAACATAGGGGTCGCACATATGTGAGGGGCTTCAGAGTAGAGAAAATCAGTTTTTGGTTTTTACTGGGTTTTGTAATTCCCAGATCAGGGTCTGTTAGTGCGGAGGCTTTGAAAAGATTGGGTGGGACAAAGCCTCTACCCCTGTGGCCAGGTCTTACCTGACTGAGGCCCTAAGCCTGATGTTCCTTCCTGATTCCTGGACCAATACTGTGCTGACCATATCTCTGCCTACAGCCTGTAATGAACGAGGACTTTTTATGGACCATGTTTTTGCCTTCTACCTGAAACAGTACTGTGGCTGTGCTGACCATATCTCTGCCTGCTGCCTGTAATGACCCAGGACTTTTTTGGACTATGTTCCTGCCTGATGCCTGGACTATTCATTTGGCTATTACTGACCAAATCTCTGCCTTCTTCCTGGACCACTGTTCTCCTCTGTAGATAACTTTTCTACTATAACCACAGGTAACCTTTTGTTTATCCTTTGTTTAGCTAGGCTGTGCAAAAGCCTCATGCATGTGGTATCACCATACTCAGTCAGTGTAGCAGAATGTATTTTGGGGTGTAATTCTAATTAAAAGTGTAATTTATGCCCTTTAAACGCCTGATGGTGCTACATGGATGTTGGGCCTCTGTATGTGGCCGGGCTGTGTAAAAGTCTCACACATGTGGTATCACCAAACTCAGGACAAGTATCAGAATGCATTTTTGGGTGTAATTCTTGGTATGTACATGCTATATGTTAGAAATATCTTATAAATTTACAACTTTTTGTAAAAAAAAAAATGTTTTCATTTCCTTTCCACATTTTTCAAAAACTTGTGGGAAAAAATGACATGTTCAAAAGACTCATTATGCCTCATAGAATATACGTTGGGGTGTTTGCTTTCCAAAATAGGGTAATTTTGTTGGTAATTCCATTGTTCTGGTGCTCCATGGCCTTCAAAAATGTGATAGGTAGTCAGGAAATTAAAAGTGTACCATATTTTTCGCTCCATAAGACGCACCTGACCATAAGACACACCTAGGTTTTAGAAGAAGAAAACAAGAAAAAAAATAATCTGAACCAATGGACTGCAGACATAATGCAGGAAATAACCAGAGACTGCGGACATAGTACAGGAAATGACCAGAGACTGTGGATGTACTACAGGAGATGACCAGAGACTGCAGATATACTACAGGAGATGACCATAGACTGCGGACATAATACAAGAGATGACCAGAGACTGCCATACATAGTACAGGAGATGACCAGAGACTGCGGACATAGTACAGGAGATGACCAGAGACTGCGGACATAGTACAGGAGATGACCAGAGACTGCGGACATAGTACAGGAGATGACCAGAGACAGCAGACATAGTACAGGAGATGACCAGAGACAGCAGACATAGTACAGGAGATGACCAGAGACTGCGGACATAGTACAGGAGATGACCAGAGACTGCAGACACAGTACAGGAGATGACCAGAGAATGCGGACACAGTACAGGAGATGACCAGAGACTGCGGACACAGTACAGGAGATGACCAGAGACTGCGGACACAGTACAGGAGATGACCAGAGACTGCGGACACAGTACAGGAGATGACCAGAGACTGCAGACCTTTGGGGAGCGGGTACCCAAATTTCACAGGTACCTGCTCCCACTTCTGCTGCGATTGCCTAAGCGATCTGAAGTAGAAGTTGTCCTCCCTCTTCATAGTCTTCTGGGACACGTGACAGGTCCCTGAAGACTACGGGGCCATTCACAAAGCGCAGCGCTTCTCGCGCATGCGCAGTGGGCACCCAGCTGTGAAGCTGTGAACTGTCACAGCCGTGTGCCCACACTAAAGATAATGGCCCCAAGGAGAGAAGATGACCAGTGAAACCAGCGGTGGTGAAGACAGGTAAGTGGCTGTATTTTAAAAGTCAGCAGCTACAGTTTTTATAGCTGCTGACTTTTTTTTTTTTTTTTTCAGCTGGAACTCCGCTTTAAGGGGCAGCTGCTTTGGGCCGTGCCTGGCGCTGCCACAGAACAGCCAAGCGGCCGGCCCGGTATTGTAACACCATATTTGCTCCATAAGACGCACAGACATTTCCCCCCATTTTTTAGGAGGAAAAAGTGCATCTTATGGAGCGTAAAATACAGTGATTTATGCCTCTAGAACGTCTGATGATGCTACTCGGATCTTGGGCCTCTGTATGTGTCCAGGCTGTGAAAATGTCTCACATATGTGGTATCGCCATACTCAGGAGGAGTAGCAGAATGTGTTTGGGGTGTATGCATATGCTGTGTGTGAGAAATAACTTGTTAATATGACAATTTTGTGGTATAAATAAATAATGTCTTCATTTTCCCAATAGCTTGGACTGTCTACTTTCCAAAAAGGGGTCATTTGGGGGGGGGGTTGTATTTTCCTGGCATGTAAGGGCCTTAAATAATGAGATAGGCAGTCAGTAAATCAGGTGTGATCAATTTTCAGCTTCCACACAGACTAAATACCGTAATATACCTTGATTTGGGTTATTTTTACCAAAGAAATATAGCAGTAAAAATTTTGGCCAAAACGTATAAAAATAATTTACTTACTTCCAAATTTTTTAATAGAAACTAAAAAAAAGTGTTTTTCCTTTTAATTTTCGCTATTTTGTCACTTATTTCACAAAAAATAAAAAACCCAGTGTTGATTAAGTACCATCAAAATAAAGCTCTATCTCTGTGAAAAAATGATAAAAGTTTTGTTGAGGTACAGTGTAGCATGACTGATTGTCATTCAAAGTGCAAGAGCACTGAAAGCTGAAAATTAGTCTGGGCAGGAATTGGGTAAAAGTGCCCTGTGTTAAAGTGGTTAAATGTGGTGGCTGCATTAGTTTTCTTTTTTTTAGTTTATTTTTCCATTTTCACCTGGTGATCAGGCCAGTACCACCCTTCCTCTAATAGAGTGCCTACACTCTGGATGAAGGCACAACGGAGACACCTTTGAGCAGCAGCATTGTCAGTTTCAGCAACAGTTTTGTTCCTTTTGGAATAAAGGTTTTCCATAAATAAAAGCTGATCATTGTAAGCACCCATGTCAGTGGAAAACAGTGTTGCCAACTGTCCATAAATTTACAGACAGTCTATAAATTTTAACCCAGTTATAAACTGTTTGTAAATGTCCGCTACGGACAGTGGCAGTTCATGAAAAATATGGCTGTGGGCTGACTATGGAACTGCGCATGCGTCCCCCCCACATCAGTATTCCCAGCATTCCCCCTTAAATCACTGTCCTCTGAGTTACGCTTTACATCAGCGTCTACAGGATTGCCCATTACAGTGCAAGGGAGAACTCTGCAGACCCTGATGTGAAGGGCAACACTGCAGACCCTGATGTAAGTGGGAACTCTGATGTAAAGGGGAACACTGTGGACTCTGATGTAAGGGGGGCTCTGGTGACCAAAGACCACCTTATATCAGAGTTCCTCTTTATACCAAAAGTCTGCAGCATTCCCTCTTACATCATGATCCGCAGTATTCCCTTTTACATCAGAGTTCACTTGCACTGTAAGGGGAATCCTGCAGACTCTGATGTAAGGGGAAACTCTGTGCTGGCTGGGTTATATCAACCTGACCTTCATGGAAATATATATAGTTTCTGACTTTTCTTATAACTTAAATACATTGCACTAGCTTTAGGTTTATAGCCTAAATATTGATATTTGCACTGTTTTAAATTTAAAACGGTGATTGTATGTACTTTTGTGAAGTGTCAGTAAAAATGTGGATGTCAGTAAATTTCATAATTTTTGTCAGTACAAAATTGGTGCTGTTTGTAAATTTTGGAGACATTTCACTTCGGGGGGGGGGGGGGGGGGGTTGGCAACACTGGTGGTAAATGGTTTTCTCAACTCCCAACATCTGCAGGACAGCTTGTTCTGTTGAAAAAGGCAGGGTCACCACATAAAAAAAAAGAAAGCCTAAAAAAGAAAAGGTAGTTACCACATCTAAGAAATGGTAAGCTGCAATATAAAAAAAAGTTTGCTTTTGGGTTAATGCCACTTTACGTACACATTATCCATCTGTGGGGAACTGCATAAGCATTAGCTTAGTGCAAGTATATTAACCGCTTTCCCGCCACCCTATAGCAGAAATACTGCTATAGGATGGCAGGGGTGCGCAAAATCGTGTGTATATACATGTACAGTGGGGCAAAAAAGTATTTAGTCAGCCACCAATTGTGCAAGTTCTCCCACCTAAAAAGATGAGAGAGGCCTGTAAATGGCATCATAGGTAGACCTCAACTATGAGAGACAAAATGAGAAGAAAAATCCAGACAATCACATTGGCTGATTTGGAAAGAATTTATTTGCAAATTATGGTGGAAAATAAGTATTTGGTCAATATCAAAAGTTCATCTCAATACTTTGTTATATATCCTTTGTTGGCAATGACAGAGGTCAAACGTTTTCTGTAAGTTTTCACAAGGTTGGCACACTGTTGCTGGTATGTTGGCCCATTCCTCCATGCAGATCTCCTCTAGAGCAGTGATGTTTTGGGGCTGTCGCTGGGCAACATGGACTTTCAACTCCCTCCAAAGGTTTTCTATGGGGTTGAGATCTGGAGGCTGGCTAGGCCACTCCAGGACCATGAAATTCTTCTTACGAAGCCACTCCTTCGTTGCCCGGGCGGTATGTTTGGGATCCTTGTCATGTTGGAAGACCCAGCCACGTGTCATCTTCAATGCTCTTGCTGATGGAAGGAGGTTTGCACTCAAAATCTCACGATACATGGCCCCATTCATTCTGTCCTGTACATGGATCAGTCGTCCTGGTCCCTTTGCAGAGAAACAGCCCCAAAGCATGATGTCGCCACCCCCATGCTTCACAGTAGGTATGGTGTTTTTTGGATGCAACTCAGCATTCTCTCTCCTCCAAACAGGATGAGTTGTGTTTCTACCAAACAGTTCTATTTTGGTTTCATCTGACCATATGACATTCTCCCAATCCTCTTCTGGATCATCCAAATGCTCTCTAGCAAACTTCATACGGGCCCGGACATGTACTGGCTTAAGCAGGGGGACACGTCTGGCACTGCAGGATCTGAGTCCCTGGCGGCGTAGTGTGTTACTGATGGTAGCCTTTGTTACGTTGGTACCAGCTCTGTGCAGGTTATTCACTAGGTCCCCCCGTGTGGTCCTGGGATTTTTGCTCACTGTTCTTGTGATCATTTTGACCCCACGGTGTGAGATTTTGCTTGTAGCCCCAGATCGAGGGAGATTATCAGTGGTCTCGTATGTCTTCCATTTTCTAATTATTGCTCCCACAGTTGATTTGTTCACACCAAGCTGCTTGCCTATTGCAGATTCAGTCTTCCCAGCCTGGTGCAGGTCTACAATTTTGCTTCTGGTGTCCTTCGACAGCTCTTTGGTCTTCACCATAGTGGAGTTTGGAGTGTGACTGTTTGAGGTTGTGGACAGGTGTCTTTTATACTGATAACAAGTTCAAACAGGTGCCATTGATACAGATAATGAGTGCAGGACAGAGGAGCCTCTTAAAGAAGAAGGTACAGGTCTGTGAGAGCCAGAAATCTTGCTTGATTGTAGGTGACCAAATACTTATTTCCCACCATAATTTGCAAATAAATTCTTTCCAAATCAGCCAATGTGATTGTCTGGATTTGTTTTCTTATTTTGTCTCTCATAGTTGAGGTCTACCTATGATGCCAATTACAGGCCTCTCTCATCTTTTTAAGTGGGAGAACTTGCACAATTGGTGGCTGACTAAATACTTTTTTGCCCCACTGTATTTGCATTTCCAGGTAGGGGGCTCTATCTGCTCCGCCATTGACGGCCTCAGCTGTCGATAACCGGGTCTCGGCCAGTGATTCCCCACGAGTACCCGGCAATCGCCATGTAACACCGACAGGGGAGAGACCTGTATGTAAACAATACAGATCTCTCCCGTCAGCTCCTGCACACTGCTTTGTACGGCTCTGCGTAGCAGAGTCCTACAAAGCAGTGTGCTTACAGTGGAAAATGCACACACAGCACACAGTTAACCCTTTGATCGCCCCAGATGTTAACCCCTTCCTACCCAGTGTCATTATTACAGTGTCAGTGCTTTTTATTATCACTGATCACTGTATTTGTGTCACTGGGGATGTCAGTGACAATTAGTTCCCCCCCAGTGTCAGAATGCTCGCCACAGTCCCACTATAGTTGCTGATCACTGCCATTACTGGTATAAAAAAAAAATTCCAGTATCTATACCACCATTTGTAGTCGCTATAACTTCACGAAAACCAATTAATTTACACGTATTGGGGTTTTTTTTTTAGCAAAGACATGTCGCAGAATACATTTTGGCCTAAATTTATGATGAAATTTGATTTTTAACATTTTTTAGCAAGTTAAAAATATTGTTTTTTTCTCACAATTGGCGGTCTTTTTTTTTATAGCGCAAAAAATATAAAAACACAGAAGCGAACCGCCGAAAGAAAGCTCTATTTGTGGGGAAAAAAGGACATAAATTTCATTTGGGTGCAGCGTTGCATGACTGTCAATTAAAGTGACGCAGCACCGTATTGCAAAAAATGGTCTGGTCAGGAAGGGGGGGTAAATCCTCTGGAGCCACCCCTTTGGCTGTTTTTGTTTACATCCTCATAAAAAGCAACTTTTTGACAACTTCAGTCTTTTGTAAATACATGCTGGCTATCACCTTAATCAAGCTTTTGACTATCTTTCTTAATATAGAAATTAAACTTCAAAGGCCTCTAGTTACTAGGTGAAGACCTTTAATCCCTTTTTTAAAAAAAAAAAGGCACCATATTGGCCTTGCAAATAATTTGTGGTCTTAGAGACCTTATAGCCTTTTGCTCACCTACTCTGGAGGGTCTCCTCAGGTGCACAGATCCATAGTAACTTGTAGCTCCAGTACTGATTATGAAGAAGGAGGAACCTGCACTCTTCCGACCTGGTCCAACTCAACTTTATTTCACAGACTTCACATGCAAAGTCACAGATAAAAGGATTCCCAACAATCACTGTATAAACTCACTGTCAGCATAACAAGGATACAAGCATCAAAAATCTCTTGCTTTAAAAACGCCTGAGAGGTGTATTGCTCCACCTCTAAGGTGAGCAATTCTCCAAAAGTGTTAACGGAAAATATTTGTTTATCATTGAAATCACAAAAGCACTTGCATTACATTCCTGTAATTAAGACCCAGAGGGACCTATATATTCATGTCTCCTTCATGTGAGGATCATTTAACCATTTCTAGTCCTACAAATGTTAGGCAAATAGCAATTACAGTGCCAACCAATCTGTTATGTTGTGGTATTCACTCTTTTAATATACCTGCTGGTTTACCATCATTATACGATTTGTCAGTGTTTGATTTGCTTTTTCTAAGAGTTCCATTATTTTTTGCATTTCATAGTAGAACATTTTTACTCCAAATATATATATATATTTTATTTATTTTTTTACCATGTTCTAAATGCTCTCCCCCCCCCCCCCCCCTATGCTTCCATGAAAAAAAAACGAATATCCTGAAACTGAGTAAATTAATAAAGTTCATGAAGCCAGATTAGCAACAATGATACAGCAAGTTCCACACAACTTTGCAGTCTTGGATACTGTGTTAAACGTTGGTCTGTTTGTGCGTTCTTAGGAGGATATAGCCATCTGCCATACCTTTTCCCGAAGGGACCCTTTAGATGCAAGGATCCATAGTGACTAGCAACTCCAGTATTCTATATGTTGAAAAGGAGCATCCCACACTCAACACACTTTTATTTAGCAGACTTTACATACAGAAAGGCACAAATGAAAGATTCCCAACATGAATAATACTTAATAATTAACTGGAATAACCAAATTTCAGTGAACAGTAAAATACTGGAACATATCCAGAAATCATATAGTAAGAAAGACAATGTAGACAATAGAAAGGGAACCAACAGTGAACAGTAACATATGCAGTGGCATATACCGATATACAGTCAGGCCCATAAATATTGGGACATTGACACAATTCTAACATTTTTGGCTCTATACACCACCACAATGGATTTGAAATGAAATGAACAAGATGTGCTTTAACTGCAGACTGTCAGCTTTAATTTGAGGGTATTTACATCCAAACCAGGTGAACGGTGTAGGAATTACAACAGTTTGCATATGTGCCTCCCACTTGTTAAGACCAAAAGTAATGGGACAGAATAATAATCAGAAAATCAAACTTTCACTTTTTAATACTTGGTTGCAAATCCTTTGCAGTCAATTACAGCCTGAAGTCTGGAACACATAGACATCACCAGACGCTGGGTTTCATCCCTGGTGATGCTCTGCCAGGCCTCTACTGCAACTGTCTTCAGTTCCTGCTTGTTCTTGGGGCATTTTCCCTTCAGTTTTGTCTTCAGCAAGTGAAATGCATGCTCAATCGGATTCAGGTCAGGTGATTGACTTGGCCATTGCATAACATTACACTTCTTTCCCTTCAAACACTCTTTGGTTACTTTTGCAGTCTGCTTTGGGTCATTGTCCATCTGCACTGTGAAGCGGCGTCCAATGAGTTGTGAAGCATGTGGCTGAATATGAGCAGATAATATTCCCGAAACACTTCAGAATTCATCCTGCTGTTTTTGTCAGCAGTCACATCATCAATAAATACAAGAGAAGCAGTTCCATTGGCAGCCATACATGCCCACGCCATGACACTACCACCACCATGCTTCACTGATGAGGTGGTATGCTTAGGATCATGAGCAGTTCCTTTCCTTCTCCATACTTTTCTCTTCCCATCACTCTGGTACAAGTTGATGTTGGTCTCATCTGTCCATAGGATGTTGTTCCAGAACTGTGAAGGCTTTTTTACATGTCATTTGGCAAACTCTAATCTGGCTTTCCTGTTTTTGAGGCTCACCAATGGTTTACATCTTGTGGTGAACCCTCTGTATTCGCACTGGTGAAGTCTTCTCTTGATTGTTGACTTTGACACACATACGCCTACCTCCTGGAGAGTGTTCTTGATCTGGCCAACTGTTGTGAAGGGTGTTTTCTTCACCAGGGAAAGAACTCTTCGGTCATCCACCACAGTTGTTTTCCGTGGTCTTTCGGGTCTTTTGGTCTCACCGGTGCGTTCCTTCTTTTTAAGAATGTTCCAAACAGTTGTTTTGGCCACGCCTAATGTTTTTGCTATCTCTCTGATGGGTTTGTTTTGTTTTTTCAGCCTAATGATGGCTTGCTTCACTGATAGTGACAGCTCTTTGGATCTCATCTTGAGAGTTGACAGCAACAGATTCCAAATGCAAATAGCACACTTGAAATGAACTGTGGACCTTTTATCTGCTCATTGTAATTGGGATAATGAGGGAATAACACACACCTGGCCATGGAACAGCTGAGAAGCCAATTGTCCCATTACTTTTGGTCCCTTAACAAGTGGGAGGCACATATGCAAACTGTTGTAATTCCTACACCATTCACCTGATTTGGATGTAAATACCCTCAAATTAAATCTGACAGTCTGCAGTTAAAGCACATCTTGTTCGTTTCATTTTAAATCCATTGTGGTGGTGTATAGAGCCAAAAATGTTAGAATTGTGTCCATGTCCCAATATTTATGGGCCTGACTGTAGTATTAGTTTAACAATCATTAAAAAAACAGCTTGAGGGAAGCTTCAAAAACAGGGGTACAGAAAGAGGTAGGGAGTACCCAGAAGCAGGAGGGACTGCAAATTAGGGATCAAGGTGTCACTTGCGAGATGGGGACAGGGAGGAAAAAAAGGGTGAGGGGGAGAGAAGAAAGGGGGGGGGTAGAAGGGGGAGACAAACCGTGACCCCCGGCAAAGGATAAAGAGAGTTAGGAAGCACCCCTCTCCCAGGTGGAAGGCTGAGAGGTGATAGGTTGGAATCACTGGATGGTGGATATCTCATTAAGATAGGCGTCCGTGTATATGAAATAATGCCAGGGACTCTAAGTTTCAGTAAACAATTCCTCCATATTGTGCAGCGTGGCCGTGAGGTCTTCCATGTCCTGTAGTTCATTGACATTTGCAAACTACAGAGCTTTTGTTGGCGGGTTGACATCTCTCCAGCGGAAGGGAATGCAGGCTTTAGCATCATTCAAGAGTTGTATGGTAAGGGAAGTCTTATACTTTATAGCAGGTTTCTCTGTCAGGTGCAGCAGGCAAGCAGTGAGTTGCTTAATGATAGCGGTCACTGCCTGCCAGAATGGCTGAATTTGTAGGCATTACAGAAAATGTGAATCATAGATCCCTCCTCTGAGGAGAAATGTGGTGAAGCATGGTATGGACCCTGTACCACCTGGTAAGAATTTTCTAGCTGCAAATTTTTAATGGTTTCCATGCTGGCAAGATTTCTTATCACTTTATATCTTTTTGATGCGTGCCAGACACAACAAGAAGGAGGAAATTACTCAAAGACACCTACAGCAATAAACTATTGATGAAAGGGTTAGCATGCTTTCACCGCTCTGTGTCCTCACTGGGGCCTTCTCAATTTCTGTTCAGGTGATTACAGTTCTGCTAAAAAATTGCATACCCTTGGAGAATTGGTAATATATACTGTATGTACCATTTTTAAAGAAAATATGAGTGAGCAGGCAAAACACATTTCTTTTATTTCTTATGGGTTTCATATTCAACTATATGTCATAACAGAATGGCACAATCATAAAACAAAACATGGCAACAAGTAAACAAATGAAATGGCCCCTGTTCAAAAGTCTGCATAGCCTCAGTTCCTGTAACGTACATGTAAGATTTGAGTAGCTGAGATGTGATCTGTAGAAATATGACAATGTAGGTTTAGCTTCAGTCCATGTCATAATAATATAAGATGTGTTCAGAATTAAGTCAGAGACATATGGTCACCAATTAGCATCTGAAAGGACCAGAGCATCCTCTAGGCTGGAGGTGACGCATAGATGCCAATAAGACTTGTCACCTACTTCTAGACATTTCGGCTTCAGAGGCAGCGGGAGACCAAGAGAGGGTTCGGATCTGTCTAGGAGCTCTAAAGTATATCAGCAGATCAAAGGAATATATTTCATCTCTCATAAAAGCTAAAATATTAGTTGCATAGAAATGAAAATACTTCCTTCTGATTGAACACACTGTAGGCTACATCTGCATGTAAAACTGTATTTGTAGCCTATGTAGAATCCCAGAGAAATGCAGAAAACTGTTATATGGCACCTGATTGCGACAGCTGAACAGTGATTGGTACTGTTGCAATCAGACTGATGCGCTAGTGTCGGAAATTCAATCCCTGACTTGGTGATTCAAACCGTTCCTGGTCCAATCAACTTTGGGCATTTCAGTACCCAGAACGTCCTGTGGGCTGGTACAGGAACACCCCCCAGGGTTGACTGGCCAAGGGCTAATGTCCAGCCTACGTCCATATTCCCATAAATTGAGGACCTGAGATATGGACGGTGTGATTTGTACGGAGCCAGTTTTATTGACTGGGGGATTGCGGACTTTCTCTGACTTGCTCCAGTTGCAGGATCACTCTTGGTAAAAGTTTTATTTCTGTTTTTATTCCCTTTTATTTTATAGTCAATAACCAATTGTGTGTCTTCTTGTATTTTTCGTATTATTTGTAACTCTTTATACTTTGTACATATTTTATGCACTGCCCACTTTCAGCATATTAAATCATAAAATTATCGGGCTCATATCTCCAGAGAGATTGTATTGTATTGCAGTGTCTTTACAGGTGAAACTCGAAAAATTAGAATATCGTGCAAAAGTTCATTTATTTCAGTAATGAAACTTAAAAGGTGAAACTAATATATGAGATAGACTCATTACATGCAAAGCAAGATAGTTCAAGCTGTGATTTGTCATAATTGTGATGATTATGGCTTACAGCTCATGAAAACCCCAAATCCACAATCTCAGAAAATTTGAATATTACATGCAATCAATAAAACAAGGATTGTACATAGAACAATATCGGACCTCTGAAAAGTATAGGCATGCATATGTACTCAGTACTTGGTTTGGGCCCCTTTTGCCGCAATTACTGCCTCAATGCGGCGTGGCATGGAAGCTATCAGCCTGCGGCACTGCTGATGTGTTATGGAAGACCAGGATTCTTCAATAGCGGCTTTCAGCTCTTCTGCATTGTTCGGTCTCATGTCTCTCATCTTTCTCTTGGCAATGCCCCATAGATTCTCTATGGGGTTCAGGTCAGGCGAGTTTGCTGGTCAATCAAGCACAGTAATCCCACAGTCATTGAAGCAGGTTTTTGGTGCTTTTGGCAGTGTGGGCAGATGCCAAGTCCTGCTGGAAAATGAAGTCAGCATCCCCATAAAGCTCCTCTGCGGAAGGAAGCATGAAGTGCTCCAAAATCTCCTGGTAGATGGCTGCATTGACCCTGGACTTAATGAAGCACAGTGGACCAACACCAGCAGATGACATGGCTCCCCAAATCAACACAGACTGTGGAAAATTTATACTGGACTTCAAGCATCTTGAAGTGTGTGCCTCTCCATTCTTCCTCCATACTCTGGGTCCTTGGTTTCCAAATGAGATGCAAAAGTTGCTCTCATCAGAAAAGAGGACTTTGGACCACTGAGCAACAGACCAGGTCTGTTTTTCTTTAGCCCAGGTAAGACGCTTCTGACGTTGTTTTTTGTTCAGGAGTGGCTTGACAAGAGGAATACGACATTTGAAGCCCATGTCCAGGATCCGTCTGTGTGTGGTGGCTCTTGATGCACTGACTCCAGCCTCAGTCCACTCCTTGTGAAAGTCCCCAACACTTTTGAATGGCCTTTTCCTGACAATCCTCTCCAGGCTGCGGTCATCCCTGCTGCTTTTGTACCTTTTTCTTCCACACTTTTCCCCTCCACATAACTTTCTATTAATGTACTTTGATACAGCACTTTGGGAACATCCAACTTCTTTTGCAATTACCTTTTGAGGCTTTCCCTCCTTATGGAGGGTGTCAATGATGGTTTTCTGCACAACTGTCAGGTCAGCAGTCTTTGCCATGATTGTGATTCCTACTGAACCAGACTGAGAGACCATTTAAAGGCTCAGGAACCCTTTGCAGGTGTTATGGCTTAATTAGCTGATTAGAGTGGGACACTTTGAACCTAGAATATTGCACCTTTTCACAATATTCTAATTTTCTGAGATTGTGGATTTGGGGTTTTCATGAGCTGTAAGCCATAATCATCACAATTATGACAAATAACGGCTTGAACTATCTTGCTTTGCATGTAATGAGTCTATCTCATATATTAGTTTCACCTTTTAAGTTGCGTTACTGAAATAAATTAACTTTTGCACGATATTCTAATTTTTCAAGTTTCACCTGTATATGCTCGGTCAAGTTCATTGCCTATCTGTATGCAATTGCACTGCGTGTTGGCAGATTGCATGCAGATTGTAAGGTAGGATATCTGTGTGTGTGTGTGGTGGCTCAGCAGACCAGTCTGCGGATAAATTGTTGGGTGGTGGCAAGCTACCGTTTGTTGTGTGTCTGGTGTGGGGGTGTGTGGACAGTGGAAGAGTGATTAAGGGGGTTCTAGCTGGTAGGATAGCTGGAGGAATCCTAAAAGGGTGTGCCGATTGCTAGGCTGCTCCTCAACCCTTAGCGTTCACCAGATTGTATATAAGATTCGTATCTGCCTGTGTGTGGTCAGCCAGCTGGATTGGAGTGGAGTCTCCCTCTAGTGGTGGCCAGAGGTAGTGCGGGCTGTGAAAGTATATCACGGCCGGACTTATATATATATATATATATATATATATTCAGAATAAATTAAGTCCCCCTAATTCCCTCTTACCCGAAGTCAAGGCCAGAAGTGCACGCCTCGGTTAGCTAGTCGCTGTGGGCGTGGGCGTGTGGGGTGGATCTGTGACAGTTCCTAATAATGTGTATTGCCCCCTTTAGCATCAATGACAGCGTGCAGTCTTTTGAGGCCCCAAATTCTTGCAGGTGGTATGGCTGCCCATTCGTCTAGGCAAAATGCCTCCAGGTCATGCAAAGTCTTTTGGTGGTCTTACATAAACTGCACGTTTGGGATCTCCCCAGAGTGGCTCTTGAGCCTGTGATGGTCACTCCAGAACCTTCACCTTTTTCTGCTGTAGCCACTGGAGGGTCATCTTGCCCTTGTGCTTATGGTCATTGTCATTCTGGAAAGTCCAAGAGTGTCCCATGCATAACTTTCTTGCAGAAGAATGGAAATTGTCTGCCAGTAATTTCGGATAACATGCTGCATTCATCATTCCATCAGTTTTCATAAGATTCCTCGTGCCTTTAAAGGTCACACACCCCCAAAACATCACTGAGCCTCCACCATGCTTCACAGTGGGGATGGTATTCTTGTCGCTATAGGCCTTGTTGACCCCTCTCCACACATAGCGCTTGTGGTTGTGGCCATAAAGCTCTATTTTGGTCTCTTCACTCCAGATTATAGTGTGCCAGAAACTGTGAGGTGTGTCAAGGTGTTGTCGAGCACATTGTAACTGGGATGTTTTGGGCAATGACACAGTAAAGGCTTCTTTCTGACAACTTGATTATGTCGCTCATATTTGTGCAAGTATCATCGCACTGTTCTCCTTGAAACAAACACACCGTCTTTTTCCAGAGAAGTCTTTATTTCTCCTAAGGTTACCTGTGGGTTTTTCTTTGTATCCCAAACAATTTTTCTGGCAGTTGTGGCTGCAATCTTTCTTGATATATCTGACTTTGGCTTGGTATCAAGAGATCCTCACATTTTTCACTTCTTAATTAGTGATTTAACAGTACCAACTGGCATATTCAAGTCTTTGAATATATTTTTATATCCTTTTCCATCTTCATAAATTTCCATTACCATGTTACGCAGGTCTTTTGACAGTTCTTTTTTGCTCCCCATGGCTCAGTATCTAGACTGCTCAGTGCAGCCACACGAGAGCTAACAAACTCAATGACTATTTCAACACAAACACTAATTGCAATTTAAAGTGCTTCCAATGTGGGAAATTAACCTTTATTTTCCATATTAACCTGTGAGTGTCACCTTGTGTGTCTGTTCCAAGGTCAAACATTCCAGGGTATGTAAAATTTGATCAGGGTCATTAGGGTAATTTCTGTTATCATTATGATTTTTTTAAAAAAATTCCAACTTCCAATTCCAAATTAAATTGTGATAATAAATGGTTAGCCAGATTTTCACCATCAATGCCAACATTTCATAATTTCTGCTAGGGTATGCAAACATTTGTGCACAATTGTATTAGAGAAAACAAAGAGTGAGAAGAAATCTCCCCAACAGGGACACAAACATGAAAACCTGATGTTCTAAACCTTCCCTGCTGTATCAAAAACAAAAAAACTGTTTTAGCTAAAGTTGAACTTTAGCTCAATAAAATAAATATAAAAAAAGATTTTCCAGGAAAGTTAAAATATAAAAAGCATCTCTTATGGCAATATTCACCTTATCTCAAAAGATATTCCCCCATAGAAGGTCCCCCTGTTCACCACTTGATAGTGCTGCTATTTCTGGTTGAATGACACCCAGCGAGAGTTAGATTTTCCAGGTACTCCGCTACAAAGGAATATTTCTTTTCATTTATGAAGGTAAATCCTGATTGTTTGCTAGTAGTGTTCCCAGGATTCAGTACAGTTTCATTATGTACCAGGAACCAAAACTAAGGAAATAGGAAAAATAAAAGAGAAAGAAAAGAGGAGAGATATAGAAAGTAGGGACATGTATGGGGTGTATTAGTGAGTGTCATGCCCCCAACTCATAAACATGGTAGTGGGCAACGTTGGCCATGTGGCTAGCTGCTTTATTGTGCATGGTCAGTCAGTAAAACTGTAAATATTGCTTACTCTTAAAAAGGATTGTTGTCTGTCTTGGAGTTGTACTGTAAGATGTGCATTAGATGGCATAGCTCCTGTGTCCATCCTTTAATAGGAAGAATATATTAATTTTCCAGTACCTCAGAATTACCTATCTGGCTGCTACAATTAAGAATCTGGCCAAATCATTATGAACCTTTGAGTATGCTCTGGGAATGATGGTCAGTAGCACAATCTGATGGGTAATTTTGGAGGGCATTTCCCTTGACTTGACAGTATGTATCAAGTATTTTCCCCCAGAATATTTTAGGGCAGGCAACCCCACAACATGTGGAATATAATGTCAACACTAGTGTGACAATTCCAACAAATGTTTGAGGTAGTTGGAAAATTTTGTGAAGGGTGTATAAGCACCCCAAGTGATAACCCTACACATATAACACTATAACACTACAACGATAACCCCACAGCACGCTAGACTACCTCCAATCAAGCGCCCCTGGAAACCATCCCTCCACACCCGATCCCCACTCCCTACTCCCTTAAACTCCGGCTACCGGAAGACACAGCGACGAGACACGCCACTGCACGCTGGACTTTCCGCAGCCAAGCCTCCCACCACACCTATCAGTCACCCCGTCTACCTCCCTAAATGCCTCTTCCACTCCTCCTCCTCATATTCCTCTCCTCCGTTCCCAAAATCCCTTCTCTATATCCCTCTGCTCCTCCCAAACAACTGTATATTGCGTCCTCACTGCTTCCTTCGCCCCTCTACGGCACCCACCATCTCCTCCTAATATTCCACCCTCCCACTGATCCGGACACCCCCACTGGTAGACTTACACGCTCCTGCACATCCCGCTCCCATGCCACCTTTCTCACCCTTCTTCTCCTCCTAACAGCAGGGGACATCTCCCCGAACCCTGGCCCTCCACCACCTCACTCACCCACACGGCACCCTCCCGCTTCCACGTCCTGCCGCAACCCCCTCAACCTAGTATCTGTCCCCCTGCTCCCTAAAACCACCCCTCCCTTTTCGTGTGCACTCCTGAACGCCCGATCAGTGTGCAACAAGCTTACTGCCATCCACGACCTCTTTGTTTCCCGCTCCCTCAACCTCCTAGCGATCACGGAAACCTGGATCCAAGCCACTGACTCTACCTCCCCTGCAGCACTCTCCTCATCTGGACCCACTCACCCAGAGCCAATGTTCGTAAAGGTGGTGGGGTTGGTCTGCTCCTGTCACCGCAGGGCACCTTCCGAGTCCTCCCAAACCCCCCCCTCTCTGTCCTTCTCTTCCTTCGAAGCCCACTGCATCTGACTTTTCTCCCCAACCCCCCTGAGGATTGCTGTAATCTAGCGACCTCCTGGACCCGTATCCCGCTTCCTCAATGACTTTTCCGCCTGGCTACCCTTCTTTCTCTCCTACGAGCTACCCACCATCATCCTTACGGATTTCAACATCCCTGTCAACATCGACAACCTGGCCACATTCTTCCACTTAACCTCTTCTTTTGCACTCGCACAGTGCATACAATCCACCACCCACTCTGACAGGAACATCCTGGACCATCCTATCTCTGCGCTCCCCACAACCTCACAAACACCTCCTTCCCTCTCTCTGACCACAACCTTATTAGCTTCCCTGTCTCCTCGTCCTCTAATGCCTGCCTCTCCAAGTGTCATACTGCTACCAGCCGTAACCTCCGCAACCTGAACCCTGCCCCTCTCCACTCTGCACCTGATCAATTCCTCAACAGCATCCTTCCCCTGTCCTGCCCCGACCTGGCCATGACTGCCTAAACAACTCGCTGTCAGCCGCCCTTGACTCGCTAGCGCCTTTAACCACACGATACATCAGACCCTGACCGCTCCAGCCCTGGCAGACTGACCACACCAAAGCTCTCAAACGACGCAGTCGTGCGCTGGAGCAACTGTGGCGCAAAACCAGATCCCAACTAGCCTTCACCCGCTATATATCTGCCTTCCACACCTTTAACTCTCTACTCTCTCTGCCCCCACCTCCACCCAGCACCTCACTCACCGCCCTTGAGATTGCCAATCATTTCAAAAACAAGATTGACACTATTCGCAGGGACATCGCCGCTGCTCAAACTTCCTCCCCACCCGTCTCCTCTCACACAGCAATTCCCTCATCACCCCTCTTCCCCCGCCTCACCACTGTTCTGACCTCCACCCCACCTAACATTCCTCACACTGAAGCCCCCTCAACACTCCACTCCTTCGACCTCACTACCATTGAGGAGGTCACCAAGGTCTTCTCTAATGCCCGCCTCACCACCTGCCCCCTCGACCCTATCCCCTCACAACTCCTATGACCTCCCTCCTCCTCCATCCTATGCTCCCTCACCCACATCCCTAATCTCTCCCTCTCTTCTGGCACATTCCCCTCCCCTCTGAAGCAGGCGCACATCACCCCTATACTTAAAAAGCCCTCCCTGAACCCCAATGACCCGAACAACCTTAGAACCATCTCCCTGCTGCCATTCACATCCAAACTCCTCGAGCGCTTAGTCTACAATCACCTAAGCTCCCACCTCAACCAAAACAACCTCCTCGATCCCCTAACGTCCGGCTTCCGTCCCCTACACTCCACCGAAACTGCCTTACTCAAACTATCCAATGACCTGCTAACCGCCAAAGCTAACGGCCACTATTCAGTGCTCCTACTCCTCGACCTCTCCACGGCCTTCGACACAGTCGACCACCCCCTCCTCCTCAAAAAGCTATACTCCCTTGGCCTCAGAGATTCTGCTCTCTCCCGGCTCTCGTCCTACCTATCACAACGCTCCTTCAGCGTTACCTACAATGCTACCACCTCCCCCTCACTCCTCCTCTCTGTTGGGGTCCCTCAAGGCTCTGTCTTTGGGCCCCTTCACTTCTCCATCTACACCTCCTCCCTTGGCCAACTCATACACTCTCATGACTTCAACTATCACCTCTATCCCGACGACACGCAAATCTATCTCTCGACCCCTCACCTCACCCCCTCAGTCTCTGCCCGAATCACAAGTCTACTGAACGACATATCAGATTGGATGTCGCTCCACTTCCTTATACTGAACCTCTCCAAAACTGAGCTCCTCGTCTTCCCCCCAGCCCGCACACCACCTCCCATTGACTTCTCCATCACGTCCAACAATGCCACCATCAGGCCCGCCCCACAGGCCAGAGTACTTTGCATCATACTTGACTCCAATCTATCCTTCCAGCCCCAAGTCCAATAACTAACAAACTCATGCAGACTCCACCTCCTCAACATCGCCAAAATCCGCACATTCCTAACCCCGGAAACCACTAAGCAGCTCATCCACTCCCTCATCATATCACGACTCGATTACTGCAACTCCCTCCTCACTGGCCCTCCTCGCCACAGGCTATCCCCGCTTCAGTCGATCCTGAATACGGCAGCCAGACTCATCCACCTTACCAACCGCTCCGTTTCCGCCACCCCCCTCTGCCAATCCTCCACTGGCTTCCGATTGCCCAACGGATCAAATTCAAAATCCTAACACTGACGTACAAAGCTGTCCATCATACTGCCCCAAACTACATCACCGACTTAATATCCAAATACCACCCAACACGCACTCTCCGCTCCTCACAAGACCTCCTTCTCTCTAGTTCCCTGGTCTCCTCCCATGCCCGCCTCCAGGACTTCTCCAGGGTGTCACCCATCCTATGGAACTCCCTACCCCAACCCATCAGACAATCACCTACTCTCCTCTCCTTTAGGCACACCCAGAAAACCCACCTCTTCAGGGAAGCCTACCCCACCCCCTGCTAATTGCCGACCTCCTCCACTCTTCCTACCACTCCATCCCCCACAGCCATTTCCTCCTGTACCATTATCCCCTCCCTCCTAGATTGTAAGCTCGAAAGAGCAGGGCCCTTGTTGTTATTGTTGTTGTACTGTCGCATGTACTGTCGCATGTATTCACATGGGATTGTAATGTACAGCGCTGAGCGAACTGTTGGCGCTTTATAAATACTGTATAATAATAATAATAATAATTGTTACAGAGTTTTTTTGACATGCACAAGCTATATTGATGTTATGTATTGGTTTAAATTGTATTGGTTTAAATTCCTGTGGAATCCTTTCATCAGTAAATATACAGTTGTGTTCAAAATAATAGCAGTCAGACATCACTAACCTGATCAATCACTGTTTTTGGTAGAAATGATATTTCTACATGGCAAATAATTTACTAGCAGGTGTAGTAGAGTAATAGAAATCCAACAGACCCAACAGTCATGACATGCATGTTGCTGATTCTGTGTAATTGAATCACTAATTGAAAGGGGCATGTTCAAAATAATAGCAGTGTGGAGTTCTATTAGTGAGGTCATTCATTCTTTGAAAAACAGGTGGCAATTATTGCCCTTATTTAAGGGAGGAAGGCAGCAAATGTTGTACATGCTGGTTACAGTGCATTTCTCTCTGAAATTCTGAGGAAAATGGGTCGTTCCAGACATTGTTCAGAAGAACAGCGTACCTTGATTAAAAAGTTGATTGGAGAGGGGAAAACTTATAAAGAAGTGCAGAAAATGATAGGCTGCTCAGCTAAAATGATCGCAAATGCTTTAAAATGGCAACCAAAACCTGAAAGATGTGGAAGAAAGCGAAAAAGTACCATTCGAATGGATAGAAGAATAGCCACAATGGCAAGGACTTAGCCAACAATCAGCTCCAGGAAGATCAAAGAAGGTCTAAAGTTACCTGTGAGTACTGTTACAATTAGAAGACACCTATGTGAAGACAAGCTATCTGCAAAAAGCCCCCGCAAAGTCCCACTGTTGAAAAAAAGACATGTGCTGAAGAGGTTACAATTTGCCAAAGAGCACATTGACTGGCCTAAAGAGAAATGGCGCAACATTTTGTGGACTGATGAAAGTAAGATTGTTCTGTTTGGGTCTAGTGGCCGGAGACAGTTTGTCAGAGGACCCCCAAACACTGAATTGAAGCCACAGTACACTGTGAAGACAGTGAAGCATGGTTGCGCAAGCATCATGATATGGGGATGTTTCTCATACTATGGTGTTAGGCCTATTTATCGCATACCAGGGATCATGGATAAGTTTGAATACATCAGAATACTTGAAGAGGTCATGCTGAAGAGGAAATGCCCTTGAAATGGGTGTTCCAACAAGACAACAACCCCAAACACATCAGTAAACGTGCAACATCTTGGTTCTAGACCAACAAGATTAACGTTATGGAGTGGCCAGCCCAATCCCCGGATCTTAATCCAATGAAAACATGTGGGGTGACATCAAAAATGCAGTTTCTGAGGCAAAACCAAGAAATAGAGAAGAACTGTGGAATGTAGTCCAATCATCCTGGGCTGGAATACCTGTTCACAGGTACCAGAAGTTGGTTGACTCCATCCAACACAGATGTACAGCAGTTCTCAGAAACAGTGCTTATACAACAAAATATTCATTAAGGGATTCAAAGGAAAGCAAAATCTTCAAACATTTTTCAGTTTATATAGTGAATGTTTGAGTTTGTAAAGAAGAATACAAACACTGCTATTTTTTTGAACAGTCTAATATTCACTTTTCTTCAATTGTTTTAGAGGAACAACACAAATTTGATAGATTTTTCTTCATGTTTTGATTTGGAATAGAATGTGTAGTGTTCCCAATGCATTTGTGTGTATGGAAATAAAAGCTATTAGAAGGATTTTGAGCTTTATTCACTTTTTTCAACACACTGCTGTTATTTTGAACACAACTGTATGTCTGGTGTCGAACGCCTACTCTGCAATAAAATATGAATGAGATTCAGTCAGAAAAAGGTGACATAACAAGGATATGACGTACGTTGATTTTGCAGTTTGTAGAGAAAATGTGTGTGTAATAAGGATGTTCTCATTTTTTAACCACTTGCCTACAGGGCATTTATACCCCCTTCCTGCCCAGGCCAATTTTCAGCTGTCAGCGCTGTCGCATTTTGAATGACAATTGCGCGGTCATGCAACACTGTGCCCATTTGAAATTTTTATTATTTTTTTGAGACAGATAGAGCTTTATTTTTGTGGTATTTAATCACCTCTGGGTTTTTTATTTTTTGCTAAAAAAACCAAAAACAACTGAAAATTAAAAAAAAAGTTTTTTCTAAGGCTGGCCATACATTATACAATTATCTGCAGATTTTTGGTTTAGATTTACCAAAAACCATATAATAGGAGGACAAACCTAAACAACACTTTCAGTTGTATCCAATTAGGCAGGCCCTTGCACTACATAGTTGAAGGTAAATCTAAAGGAAATTGGGCAGAAAATCTGCAGATAATTGTATAATGTATGGCCAGCCTTAGTCTCTGTTATAAAATTTTGTAAGTAAGTGAGTTTTCTCTTTCACTGATGATCGCTAATTAGGCTGCAGTGATGGGCACTAATAGGCAGCACTAATGAGAAGGCACTGGTAGGTGGCACAGATGGGCAATGACAGGCATCACTGATGGGCACTGAAAGGCAGCACTCATATATGGCACTGATAGGCGGCACTGATAGGCGGCACTGACTGGCACTGATAGGCGGCACTGACTTGCACTGTTAGGTGGCACTGACAGGCGGCACTGATGCGCACTGATAGGCGGCACTGATGCGCACTGATAGGCGGCACTGATGCGCACTGATGCGCACTGATAGGCGGCACTGACAGGTGGCACTGACTAGCATTGATAGGTGGCACTGACTGGCACTGATAGGTGGCACTGAAAGGCAGCTCAGATGGGCATTGATATGTGGCATTGATGTGCTCTGGTAGGCACTGATATTTGGCATTGATGTGGCACTGATGGGCACTGGCAGGTGGCATTGATGGGCACTGACAGGTGGCACTGCTGGGGCTACACTGATCATCAGTGCCCTGATGATCAGTGTACATGTCCCCTCTGAGGAATGCCGATTACCGGCTCTCCTCTCCTCATGAGCTGTCACCGTGACAGTTCGTGAGGAGAGAAATGCCAATAACTGGCATCTCCTTATTTATATATGATCAGCTGTGATTGTACACAGCTGATCACATGACAGAGCTGACGTCTTCGGCTCTTTCCGTTGATCTGTGATCCGCTGTGTGCTAGAGACACAGCGCACTACCGATCGCCACGCTGCGCTCCCCTGGTTAGAGTAGGAGGATGTCATATGACGTCCTCCCAGAACGAGATAACCAAACCGCCTTGTGCCCATCATTTCCTTATATGGCGGGCGGGAGGCGGTTAAGGTACTGCAGCTAACAGTTTTTCTTTATGAAGGGGCAGGACCAGGATCTGATTATGTTATGTTTGGCAGTAGCTCTTCTTGCTGAGCCACATGAGCTGCTGGACAGTTCCTTGCCTGATCCCTTTGACAAACTTTTTTTTTTTATCTTTTTTTTCTGGTAAACGTAGAACTCTTTGCTCCTCCCACAAACTTCCTATTTAAGCCATGTCTTTGTACTTCATGTTTGCCTGACTATTGTGATCTTCTCCATGCAATATCTTGCTCCTTACACTCCTGCTGCCATCTGCGTCCTTGTTACCATTTGTTACCAACCTTTGGCTTGTTCTTCAACTATGCTTCAGCTTGATCCCAACCTACAATCACTTGTTACGAACCTTTTGCTTTTTACCAACTACACTTCTGCTTGGCCCCCACCTGCTACATCTGCTACCACACCTTAGCTTGCTCACCTCCTGGTGGGGCGATCCTGAGGACCACAACCTAACACTAGCACTCAGCAAAACCCATCTCCACCATCAGGCTCTGGGTGAGCCCGCGCCACCCTGCAATGGAATCTGGTTGTATATTTGTACTGATGTTTTCTGTGTGAGCCTTTCTACTGCTATAGCCACTAGCCTTCAAGCCTGACCCCTGATAATGACACTGGGTTCCCCAATATCCAGTCAGATATGTAACTGTTCCTTATCAGGGAATCCCATACTTTTAGTAAGGAAAGTGAGCAGAATAGAGGGTGGTGCTCTCTTGGACATTGCACTGAAGAAATCCAGGGGAGAGAGAAGGGTAGGATCTTTCAGTGGTGACCCACAGATTCTGTTTATCTGGAAACCATTTCTCAAGAAAATGGAAGAGCAACTTGGCTTGATAGTGAAGTTCAAGGTGAGGGAATCCAAGCACCCACAACCTTTTTTTTTATCTGATTAGAATATAGTACCTTATGGGGTATCTTGCCTGCCCATATGTAATGCAGGAACACTGAGTGCAATGTTTAAAGTCATCTTTTGGTATGCATGTGAGAATCATTTGAAATATATATGAATATCTATGTAGAATGTCAAATTTGCACACTGATTTCTCTGATGCTCTAAATTCATTTTATGGATCTAAGTCAGGGTCAACAGTTAGGTTCTTAAAGATTAAATAAGTCCGAGAATATACAGAAAGTATTTAATGGCAACTTGTTGCCAATTTAATAAAAAGTGATTTCTAATGCTTCAGAGTTTATGTTGTTGACAGTTGACTTTAAAAATTCTCAGTGAGTTAATGGTGTTGAATTTCTGAAGCAAGAAGGGAAAGCTACATGATAATTAAAATGTATATTAGGATTTCATCTACATTTAGAACCATTTCATGATGCTGATTGCCAATTTTATTTCCTTAAATGGGGGGGTTGCTTTTGACCACCCTG
Source organism: Staurois parvus (assembly GCF_062004578.1). Lineage (NCBI taxonomy): Eukaryota > Metazoa > Chordata > Amphibia > Anura > Ranidae > Staurois > Staurois parvus. The sequence goes on along the minus strand of NW_028318337.1, from coordinate 778,768 downwards.
TTCTATAGCCAGAATGTACGTATACATAACAGGGGCAGCCCTTTCTTGTGTCTTTTTAACTTTTATGTGAGCATAAGTATTAATATTTTATCTATAAACTCCTGTGGCAGGCCTATCTGTCTCCAAGAGGCTTGTAAAAATGCTCAGCCAAGGCAGTCAAATGCAATCGATGGAAAAAAGGCAAAGGGGATGTTTTTAATGTAGGAGATTAGAGTAAGGGTCTTAATGCCATTGTCCTTTGCCTTCCACCCAGTGACAAATCCCACTTGTTCTGCATGATTCAGTGTGAGGATGTGAACAAAATAAAAACAGATGTCAAATTCCCCAATAGACCCAGTGCATATATCACTTGTTCCTGTTCAAATTTGTGATATGGTTTTGAACTTAAATTGCATTTTTTTTCTGTCAGTGCTGGGTATAGTTCCACCCCAGGCCAAAGCCCAATTTATGGGCATTCCTGCAGGGAAGCTACATCCAGCACTGAAGCCACCTCCCCTCTTCTTTCTGCAGCCCTCTAATCTTGCAGCCCTGCACCTCTTCTGTTGACTTCCTTGTATAGAGAATATTTCTTTGAAACAGAACTGACAGAAGAGACTGAACTCACCAGCTATTCAGGAGAGAGAGACTACAGTAGTAGCTGGTGGCTTGTGTTTTTGTGAATGATGGCACACTTGAGAAGAGCTTCGCCTTTCACAAAAGCACAAGGCAACAGCAACACAAGTCAGTTACTACACTAGTCTTTCTTGAACAACCCCCTTTCCTCCTGCACTGTCAGACAGAAGGGATTAAGCATTCATCTTCTTATGAGCAACGTGGTCAGAGAAAAGTGGGGGGAGACAGGGCAAGCTATCCAACCATGCTGGTCAGCAATAAATGTACAGATTTTAACAGGGCCAAGTGTTACCTGCAGTGAGTCCCTTAGGGGATTTAACAATTATTTTCAGTTTCTGGTGATACTTCTCCTTTAAGTCTATTAGGTATCAATTTGTTATGTGTAACTTCTTTTGTTAGGTATGCATTTGTATAGGTCTACTCTACATCTATTAATGAGATGGTTCTATAGCTCATGCAACTTTAGAAAGGGTAGTTTCTGAAATTTACTTGGGAGGGGATGTTTACTCAACATTGAATTATATGTACCGGTAGTTTCTTAAAAAGATTTAAAGTTATGGGAAAACTGTTTAATGAAGGCTCATGTGAACCCACAGTTCAGCAGGAAGGCAAATTATTTATGAGTAAAGTGTAGAAACATCAGCCATGTACAATTTTCAAATTTCACTGTACGGAAAAAATTTTTTGGTCTCAAATAAAGTCAGTGATAGAGGTGGAGGTATCATTCTTAATTATGTGGTCTGTCTGGAATGTTTAAATTAGCCACCATTTGGCAGTTCACTTGGGAGTGTCTGGAATTGTAATTAGTGTTCCTATATTCCCAGTGAAATTGTAGCTTCAATTGTTTAGCGCTTAAAGGCAGGGCTGGTGCAAAGAAATTTGACTACACAGGTAAACGTGCATTTTGCACACAGGCGGGTGGAGGGGGGTCAGTGTCACAGGAGGGGGGCCGTTTGAGAAAAGGGGGGGCAGAGGGACAGGAGGAGGTATGAGTGACAAGTGGGGGGCAGCGTGACAAGAGGGGAGCAGTGTGACAGGAGATAAGTAGTGTGACAGGTGTGGGGGTAGTGTGACAGGTGGGGCGGGCATTGTGACAGGAGGGGGGCAGTGTGACAAAAGGGGGGCAGTATGATAGGAGGTGAGCAGTGTGACAGGTGGGGTGGCAGTATGACAGGAGTGTCTTTAGGAATGTTTGACCATTCTTCCAGAAGTGCATTTGTGAAGTCAGGCACTGATGTTGTACGAAAGGTCCTGGCTCACAGTTTCTGCTCTAATTAATCCTAAAGGTGTTCTACTGGGTTAAGGTCAGTCAAGTTCTCAACCCAAACTTGCTCATCCATGTCTTTATGGACCTTGCTTTGTGCACTTGTGCGCAGTCATGTTGGAACAGGAAGGGGCCATCCCCAAACTGTTCCCACAAAGTTGGGAGCATGAAATTGTCCAAAATGTCTTGGTATGCTGATGCCTTAAGAGTTCCCTTCACTGGAACTAAGGGGCCAAGCCCAACCCATGAAAAACAACCCCACACCATAATTCCCCCTCCACCAAACTTTACACTTGGCACAATGCAGTCAGGTATGTACTGTTCTCCTGGCAACTGCCAAACCCAGACACATCCATCCAATTGCTAGACAGAGAAGCGTGATTTGTCACAGAACACGTTTCCAATGCTCTAGAGTCCAGTGGCGGCATGCTTTACACCACTGCATCTGAAGCTTTGTGTTGCACTTGGTGATGTAAGGCTTGGATGCAGCTGCTCAGCCATGGAAACCGATTCCATGAAGCTCTTTATACACCATTGTTGTGCTAATCTGAAGGCCACATGAAGTTTGGAGGTCTTTAGCTATTGACTGTGCAGACAGTCGGCGACTTCTGCGCACTGTGTGTTTCAGCATGCGCTGACCCCGCTCTGTCATTTTATGTGGCCTACCACTTCGTGGCTGAGTTGCTGTTGTTCCCAGGTGGTTCCACTTTGTTGTAATATCACTAACAGTTGACCATGGAATATTTAACAGCAAGGAAATTTCACAGATGGACTTATTGCACAGGTAACAACCTATCACAGTAGCATGCTTGAATTCACTGAGCTCACAAAGAAATGATCAGTCTAAATATCAAATGGTAGGTGTATAGTAACACTGAGAAACAGAATAGCAACAAAAAATTCAAAAGAAATGCAAGTCTAGAAAATTATGCACTGATTTGCATGTTCATGAGGGAAATATGTACAGTATTTGATCCCCTTCACAAAATATGACTTGGTACTTGGTGGCAAATTCCTTGTTGGCAATCACAGAGGTCAGATGTTTCCTGTAGTTGGCCACCAGGTTTGCACACGTATCAGGAGTGATTTTGGCCCACTCCTCTTGGCAGGTCCTCTCCAAGTCATTAAGGTTCGGTGGATGACATTTGGCAACTCGAACTTTCAGCTCCCTCCATAGATTTTCAATCAGATTAAGGTCTGGAGACTGGCTAGGCCACTCCAGGACCTTAATGTGCTTTCTCTTGAGCCACTCCTTTGTTGCCTTGGCCGTGTGTTTTGGGTCATTGTCATGCTGGAACACCCATCCATGACCCATTTTCAATGCCCTGGCTGTGGGAAGAAGGTTCTCACCCAAGATTTGACGGTACATTGCCCTGTCCATTGTCCCTTTGATGCGGTGCAGTTGTCCTGTCCCCATAGCAGAAAAACACCCCCAAAGCAGAATGATTCCACCACGTTTGACAGTTGGGATTGTGTTCTTGGGGTCATAGGCAGCAATCCTCCTCCTCCATACACGGCGAGTTGAGTTGATGCCAACCAGCTCCATTTTGGTCTCATCTGACAACAACACTTTCAACCAGTCCTCCTTTGCATCATTCAGATGTTCAGTGGCCAACTTCAGATGGGCCTGGATATGTGCTTTCTTGAGCAGAGGGACCTTGCGGGCACTGCAGGATTTCAATCCTTGTCGGCTTAGTGAGTTACCAATAGTTTTCTTGGTGACTGTGGTCCCAGCTGCCTGGAGATCATTGACAAGATCCTCACGTGCGATTCTGGGATGATTCCTCACTGTTCTCATGATCAGTGACACTCCACGAGGTGAGATCTTGCATGGTGCACCAGACCTAGGGAGACTGACAGTTGTTTTGTGTTTCTTCCATTTGCGAATGATTGCACCAACTGTTGTCACCTTCTTACCAAGCTGCTTGGCGATAGTTTGGTAGCCCAGTCCAGCCTTGTGTAGGTCTACAATCTTATCCCTGACATTCTTGGACAGCTCTTTGGTCTTTGATATGGTGGAGAGTTTGGAATCTGATTGTTTGATTGCTCCTGTGGACAGGTGTCTTTTATACAGGTAACAAAATGAGATTAGCAGTACTCCCTTTAAGAGACTGCTTCTAATCTCAGCTTGTTACCTGTATGAAAGATACCTGGTAGCTAGAAATCCTGCTGAATGATAGGGGATCAAATACTTATTTCCCTCATGAACATGCAAATCAGTGCATAATTTGTTAGACATGCATTTCTTTTGAATTTTTATGTTGCTATTCTGTCTCTCAGTGTTACAATACACCTACCATTCAATTTTTAGACTGATCATTTGTTTGTGAGTGGGCAAACATTCAAAATCAGCAGGGGATCAAATACTTATTTCCTTCACTGTATATACTGTATGTATATCCAGAATATATATGAAAAAAGACAACAAATGTTGTTTTCCTTTAAAAATACAAATTCTAGGACAATGCAAAAACCCCAGAATGACCCATTTTGTTCATAGAGAGACCAATTAAAGCAATTCAAGGGTACAGAACTGCTCATATTGGCTCTGTACACAGTGTCTGAGGACAGCTCGGCTCACAGACATTAACAAGCAGCACAAGAAGGCAACCAGTTGCATTGCAGCAGTTATCAGTCTGCTTCTAGTTGCGCTGTCCAGACACAGGCTGGGTAAGTGACAAGATCTGTAAGCGTTACTTAGCTGTAGCAGAGTGCACCAGGGGGCTATCTGGCTGGCAGCATGCCAGAGTGTGGGTCAGTTCTGGGATAGTGGTTTGAACGGCCAACAGTGGGGAAGGGGCCAAGGCTTCTTCTCTGCCACAGATAGGTTTACATTTTTTGGTTTGAGTCAGTGGCTTCCGTATCCTCCTGTTTCCTGGCCACCAGTTCCACCACTATATCATCGAAAGTGAGGGATAGCTGAGACCTCACCTGTTCCTGGGTCTCGGTGTCTTATATCAGTACTCCCTTGCAGGTCCTTTTCTCCAATCGCTTCCATGACTTCTGAAGGGCTACAGAAAAGTGTGTAAGGCTCTCATCCTCCTGTTGCCTGTGGATGAAGAACCTGCATCTTAGTTCGGTTAGTGTTAGGGTCTCCCTGAATAGGCCCTCTAATCGTGGCATTATTTGCTATAGGCAGGTGAGCGCATTCTCTGGTAGCACCATTGTACCAAAGCGGGCATTCACTTCTAGGGAGTTAATATCCAGATCTTCAATTAGTCTGTTTGGTACTTGGTAGAGGTGAGCAGCACACTCCAGCCTCTCCTCTCACTCCGACAGGGTGATATTGTGGACTCATTGAATTTGGGCATTAGCACTAAGGCTACACTGTGGTGGCAGCTAAATACGGCATGTCCTGTCATCTGTATATGAAGTGTAGGCTGTGGTGTGGGGGTAGGCCCAGATGGTACGCACCAAGAAGGAAAACACATTCCCCAAGAAGCTCTGAAGACAGTCCATATGCTGTCCCTCCATCTCTGGAACCTTTTCCTACGCTAGGCACACTCTCCCTGACAGAAGGGTTCCTGACCGTGATCTAGCCACATGCGGAATGCACGCTAACTTCAGTGAGTCAGGGCTTTTTGTACACTCTGCTATCACTAAAGATGGCCACAGAGGTCACCCGGGTGGCAGCATCCAATTGGACAGCAGTCTACTCTCCCTGCAAAGTGGATGCAACAGAGCCACCCATGTAGAGAAGTCAACTTGCACCTGCCTACATGTAAGTCACTCTAATGAACCCATGTGGGACCAGATTGGGAAATTCCAGCATTGCTTTTATTTTATTTTATTTAATTTATTACAGGTACTTATATAGTGCAGTCAATTTACACAGCTCTTTGCATATATATTGCACATTCACATCAGTCCCACGTCAGTTGTTTCTTTTTGCTGGCGGCTGCCATTTTGTTAGAGCCCTGAGCAACAGTAATCTCTAGGCTGTTATCAGATCAGTGTCTACAAATTTCACACAGTACCTAAAAATAGAGAGCAACTGAGCATGTGCAGAGCAGGGTGAGACAGTGTATTACTGGACTTTACACAGTATAGGCATTTACTTTTAATGTTTTACTATACCTGCAAAAGGGGCCAGCAAGTGATCTAGCAGGACTTAATTTTCTGACTAACGTTCCACTTAAAAGCATTCCATACTGGTGAGGTGTTACTCTGATATACATTTTCCACAGTTAGAAGTATTACTTGGCAGACTTCTACATGGTGTGACTGCCATATTCCTTCCTCACCTCTGGAGGAAGACTGGAGTTTTATGCTTTGAAGGTATTACACTATAACCTGGATTACCATCTCTAAGCGGGTTACATCATTTTTCCTGCAATGACTCTAGGGATGTAATTTGCTGCCTCTAAATATGCTATCATGGCTGAATTATTATAATACAACATGATTACATCACCTGACTGCTGGAAATTATGAATAATGATTTTTTTTTATACTGCAGATCCTTGCTTTGCTTCTGTTTGTGGCCCTATTCTGCATACTGCTTTGCGACTAACTTTTGAAGGATGTAATTTGCTATCTGCCATGCATGTACATGCTACCTGGGCTCTACTGTATCTTCAGTCAGACAGCTGGAATAATTAGCCAGTAGGAGGATTATCATTATTATTTTTCATGATCTACGTGATAATATATTCCCCCAACATGTGAGATTGGTGTACATTTACTACATTTCAGAAAATCATTTCCCTGTTAGCCCATCTCAACATATACAGTATATTTCTGTGTTTGCATATTACTAAATTAAAGTTTATGGCCATTGGGATGTGTTTATGTGAAGTAATATATTTTAACTTTTTTTGTTTTAATGTAATTTTTTTGGTTTTTGTATATTATGATATAATTTATGATTTTTTAATAATATAAATAAAGATTTGAATAAGGACATATCCTGCTTAGCCACTTTTCTCTTTCTAAACATATTTGATATAGGTTCATAAGTTAGGTTTGATATATGGAAATCTATTTTTATGACTCAGCTGAGTAGGGGCAAAGTCTATGCTGTTCTCCCTGTACATAAACAATTGATCTCATCCCTATTCTTGACATACAGTATGAGAGACATAGATGCTGGATATCAGCCATGAAAAATAACTATTAAAAGAATACCCTCTTGAGAGCTGTTAGCTTTGGGTCCCTCTTATTTCCTGCACCACCGTTCCTTCCACCTTGTATCCAGACACAAAGAAACAGTCAATGGGCTTGTTTTTTTTTTGTATTTTGTAGGAACTCTTGGACCCCTTAGTGAAACAAAATACCAGTCCAACTAGCCATGATATCTGATCCCAAAGCAAGAGATTGGGCAGATAATCAACTGTCCCCTGAAGACTTGCCAAGAAATTGCATCTAGCAGACTTCTCCCTTATAGGCCAGAGGGGGTGTAGAGGTACTCACACTGTCTATGACCTGCAGCTATGGATAGTACTGTGTTTAGGTCTTCCACTGGGCTGGTTCTTTTCCAGGCTATGTAGGCTGTCCTTCCCCGGGGGTCTGCAGGGCAGTGGAGCTCCCCCTTTCAGCTATCCTCCTCATGTAAGGGTGTGGGGCATGGATAAATACTGATGTGCAATGTTAAACTGTAATATGCCTGCAATATGCTCTTTGGTCAGTAGATGGCAGCAAAGTACAAGAATCAATTTTGCATTGAAGTTTACTAAGACAAAACTAATGCTTATTTACCTTATAAAGTTTAATGAATGCTAATTTAGGGGCTGAGTAGGACCCTCAGAAGGCTCATAGTGAACTGTAAATGCAGGTTTGAGGCTGCAAATAGGAAATTACTGCATCACAAACTCTCTGGGAAGGGGAGGAGTTCCGGTGCACAGCACGAAGTGACAGAGAGTCTGTGTCTGGCTGGTGTATGCTGAGGATGTCTGGAGAATCTGTGTGGAGCCTGGAAGAGGATTTATGGCTCACAGTGGAGTCTGGCGACGGAACCTAGGGAAGATTCACCGCGACGAGACCAGGAAACAAGTGACTGTATGGTCCGGTTCTGGAGTGGACCAGTGGATCAGGAAAAAGCACCAAGAGCCTGCCAAGGAACTGTAAGTGCGGCTTTGCCACAGCACATCACACCACACGTGTTCAGTGACATTTTGGATATACCAGAAAGCTACAAGAGACATACTCCACTTTCCTTTGGATTACAAATAGTATTGCGCAATACATAGGGTGCACCCCAACGTTATATCTTGCTCAGGAACATTCAGGTTGCAGCCAGGCTGCTTTCTGGACATTGGGGAAAAGTCCGCAAGTACGGGGTTAGTGTTAGACAGTATTATTCTTACTGTATGGTTATGCGCTGTTATCATTCTGTTTATGTATGCTCAACTACTTGTTTACTATAACTGTTCAGTAAACGTAATTGTTGTAAAAGAACCACTGTCTGTGTCTGTGTGGCATCGTGTACCCTCTGAATCTGTGGGCCCAGCTCTCGGTTTTCCTTCACTTCCTCCAACCTGCAGCCTGCAGGTAGAACCCCCCCTTTTCTGGACCCCCTCCCAAGCTACACAGCAGCACCGCAACAATCCATCTTCCACATCTCCCCCTCTGGCCAGGCTCTGTCATATTTATGGGCCAGCCTGCCACACTGCCAGGCCTCCTAACTGAGATTGGTCAAACTCCCATACATATGCAGATCAGCTCCTCCTCACCTCCACCTACTGACTTCTAGAAGCTTCTCCAAGCTTCTAGAGCAGGGGGAGGTATTAGAGGACTAACCTGTAGAGCCCTCCAGTGTGACCTGAAGTAAACCCTTTATCTCACACCCAGGCTTCTAGCAAGTCTCTAACTACACTTATCCAACTATATAGAGTAGAGTGCACTACAGAAGTAAAAACAAAAAGCAGCTTTTGCTGCAATACTCACCTTTAACCCAGGGCTGCCCCCGCAGTATTTCTTTCCTCCACTACATGTCCTCAATATGTTAAGTTGTATGATGGCCAGCGCAAATCATGCCTTTCCTCCAAGTCCAGGCTGCCATGGACCTGACCCCTGGGTTACACCCTGGTTACTTTCCCACTGTCAATAAAACATAAATTAGAAGGTATTCATATGTGTTCAAAGTTACATTACTGTCGTGACACATAAATACATAATGCGCTCCCCTCAACTCACTGAGATGAGAAAGAGGAACATCTTACTAGGAAAAGTATTCAGGCAAATGACACATCTGCTGCCATGTCTCCAGTTAAACAGACCATTAAGAATTATTACATAAAAAAGATTGTAAAAGAAGAAGATATATGCTCACATTTCTGGCAAAAACTATTGTAAATAAATTTTTTTTTTACAATATTCAGTTTCTGATGGGACAAAGTACAAGTAGTACTTTGTCCCATCTCTCTAGATGCCCTGTAACACTAGCTGCGATGTTGGGGAGGTTGCCTTCTTATAGATGCACAGCCATCTGACACAACAGCTAGCAAGGAGATAGCTTCTTCAGTAGCGAGCACTTGTCTCCGGTTCCCAGCTTTTGCCCAAGACAAGCACCAGAAAGAGTCAGCTGTTAGCCACACCTCCCTCGGTATTGGTGCTTGTCCAACACTTGGACAAAGAAAAATTCTATCTTTGCAGTGGGGGCTCCTGCATTGCAAGGGTTTGATGCTCATTGTGTCTAGGGGGTACAGTGAGAAGCATTTACTTATTACATAACCCTAACTCCTGCTCTGGCCCAGCCCGCTTCCCCCTGAAGCTGCAGTCTGTGTTTGCAGTCCTTCGGCATCATCATGTACAATGCAAGGTTATTAATCCTGCACTGTACTCTGAACATTCAAATGTGTGCCCACAGCCATGAGTGGCTTAGAAAGAAGGCTGCAGTGGACTGGCTGCATTGCTGGAAATAGCCTACTGGAGCACAGAATAAGGTATTTCTCCTTATTTCAGTACCTCTACACATAATAAGCATTTAACCCTAGCAGTGTGCTGGCCCACAAGGGCAAGAGTATTTTTTGGGGGGCTTTAGATCTTTGCTCCCTTGCAGAACTTCCAGCACTGGTCCTGACACTTTCAGATGTACATATAAATAAAATGAACAATGTGTCCCCTGCCAACATCACTATTGTGTTCTCTAGGCGAGCAAAGTTAAACTAACTAAAGCCATCTACACTCACCGACCTCTTTATTAGGTACACATGTTCAATTGCTTGGCAACACAAATTGCTAATCAGCCAATCACATGGCAGTAACTCAATGCATTTAGGCATCTAGACATGGTGAAGACGATTTGCTGAAGTTCAAGTCAAGCATCAGAAGCTCCAACCTCCAAATGTAGTGCCAAAGAGAAGAGGCTTTGGGGGAACAGTTGCATAGAAGGAGTTCCTCTGAAAATGTGGTGTTCCATGACATTACACGCTGTGCCTTAGTAGTTATTGCATTAGGAAGGGCGTGCTGAGCCTGCGCCCATTCCACCAGTCTAGCGTACCTCTATTAACTGATTCCTAGTAACAGAATGGGCTCCCGCCGAGCAGATAGAGCGGACCTTATGTGTGCTCAATATCACCGCCTTCACTTCCCGTACCCTGTGACCAGGTCACAGATCCCTGTAACATGGGTCTACTCCTGGTTGCTATGGGTGAGGGAGTAGTCTCTACGACTGGTTGCTTTGAGTCTTTAGCTTGTGCTTGGTTACTCTTTGCAACTGCATTACTCTTCCTTGATAAGCTAAGCTAAACCCCTGTTTGTGTAGTGTGACTTCATACCCTGTATTTGCTTTCCAGACCCTGGTTCTTTAGATTCGCCAGTACCAACATGCATCCCTTTGAATAACTTCAGACAAGGCTCAGAACACTTAATGTAACTCTGCTGGAGAGATTTCAACATTATAGTTCAATATGAACAAGTCCAATCCCTAATCCTAACTACAGCTGTGTGGCTGCCCAGACATACCTCTATGAGACGAAAGTCCATGAAGGTAGTCTCCATTGCTGGCTGTCCTTTGGAACCCCTTTGTCTTCAGTGGACTTCAAGGCACAGCAGTCCTTTCCAAGAGTCGAACCTAGAGCGGGAAAATCGTTGTGGTACCTCAGCCTTCTTCCTTTTCATATCACAGGTGGGCTAGCTGAAACCCAAAAGCCCTGGAACTGAGCACTCATAACTTAACCCTTTCCCCCTAGCCTGTGCCAGCCACTGAGTTACTAAATTTAGCATTACAATCTGCTTACAAGTTTTTTGCGTTTCTTCACAGTTCAACTTTACTGCCCATTCACATCATATCCATTGGACAGATTTGCCCAAAGCTGTCACAGTGCATAGAAAAGACAATTTGCTTTATGTCTGCTTAGCTCAGTTCACACTGATGCCCTGCAGTGGTGTGCATTGATAAAAAGTATGACATGCTGTATTTTAACACAGAGCATCATGTTGCCACCATTACACCGCATCACAATGTGCTAGGGTGCATAGAAAGGAAAGAAATGTCATTGTGTGACATTTTGATAAGGTTAGAAAAAAATAAAAATAAATAAGGCAAACAGTGTTGTAACAATTCTTCACAGTGCTTACCAGTGGCTGTGCATTTTACAGAGTATAACTCTTACTGCTAATGTGAATGAGCCCTTTTTTCTTTTAGTTTTGGATAGAGTGGAGAAAGAATAGAACATCTGTCAGATTTTTATTGCTGTCTGTGCTCCAATTAGGGAAATTCACCCTCTTTATTTGTCCTATTTACCATTATCTCCGGAAGTAAAAGAAAAAAAATAAATTTTTGGTGGTCAGCAGAATGGTAATAGATCTTCCAGTGGGTTCTGGCAGGGATTCCCTAACTTTGAAGGGTTTTTCTTATTACTTCCTGTTTTGGCTATGGGGAGAGGAAGTAAATGAAAATCCCCCCTCAGTGGGAGACATGGTAAAAAAAAAACCTGTCAAGGATAATAACCCTTCCATATAAAAAGACTAAAAACATTTTGTGTTTAGTACTACTTTTAACTACTTGCCCTCCAGAGGACTAGGCCAGGTCTCTGCATTACTTTAACTGACAATTGCATGG